>NC_080049.1:18788589-18943589 GCF_026212465.1 Amaranthus tricolor
GTAATTCGGGAAGAAAGCAATGCCCACTTCCCAAGGAGCAGTTTTCATTTTCTCCGGCGTATACACAGGGGAGACAGACGATTCATCCTCGGCCTTTATTGATTCACAATGAGGGGTTATTCTCACCGAACTACTATCGTCCGAATCATTCATTTGCAACCCCTCTTTATTAAAGCGTCTACATACTACCAAGGGAATTTCCGTCGGGTTAGCAATGTTAATGTCCAAGTTAGCTAATGTGTCATGAGTAGCCGCGACATCCATATTAATAATATTCGAAAAGTACTAGGCGAAACTTGTAAAGAATAAGGGATAAATTCATAAAACTAATCCAAAACCTTTAAACATTCAAGAACATGAAGAACAGTTTGAAGAATAACTTGAAGAAATTTGAAAAATCTGAGAAAAAGTTTGAATACCTTGAAGAGAGTTTGAAGATTTGTCAGAAACTTGATGAAGATCTGTCAGAAACCTTGAAGATCTTCGAGAATTTGTCAGAAGTTTGAAGGAGGGATGAAGATTGTCAGAGCGTCTCTCTCTACTTTCTCTTTCTAGCGATTTGAAGATTTGGGGAGTTAATGAAGATTGGATGAAAGGAATTGTTCCAACCACCCTATTTATTGCAGCAATAAATGCCTTGGGATGTGAACCCTCATTAAACAAAAATGGAGTCCCAAAACGAAAGTTGGGAAGTCGATAAGTCGGTCTTCCAGTTAGAGGAAGTCACCAAAAGACCTTTTCCAAGTGTTTTAGCAAAACCCGTGAGGTCCACTAGACGGACCCTCAGTAAAAGGGACATGTTGCAAAACCCAAATGTCAGTCCTTAACTACAGATGGGAGGTCGAAAAGTCGGACCCCCAATGAAAGGTGAAACCTTATAAAATTTTCTAAGTAACCAGTTACCAAACTCTCATGCAGTCGTCAGGTCCATAAGTCGGACCCCCAGGAAGAGGGAGAATATGAAAAATTATTCAAAGTCTTTTAGCGCTTAGACGTGTCTAGGAAGTCAACAAGTTGGACCCTGAATTGCGCCTCTAGAAACGAGAATTGCCAAGTATGAAAAGTTGCACATTCAATAAGGCGGATGATATACCGCGTCACCTTCGCTCTAAACCGCCGCCTGAGTGAAGCATGAATAAAACAAGTGCAAAGAAAGTCTGTGGGATCGATAAGTCGGACTCACTGGTACATTCAGTCGATGATGTAAAAATTGTAAGTGCAAATGGATTCCCATACTCCCGTACGATCGAAGAAATGGGCCTTCGTACTGAATCCGCGTCGTAGAAGAGCAAGGGGTATGTTCTTCCGTGAAGTCCACAAGTCGGACCCCTAGATAGCCCTAGCCCAGGTAAAGAATTCTAAGTATAGAAGACCTCTTGTATGACCGTGCGATCGAAGACACGGGATACGGTGCTCATACCGTATCATGGAAGAGCAAGGGGCTTGCCATGACTAGGTACTGGGAACATTTCTACTTTTCCGCAGTGGCGAGTTTGTCCGTATGGTCCATAAGTCGGACCCCCAGGTGGTCCTCATCGTTTCCAGAATATTCCAAGTGAAATATTACCGTATGATTGAAAAGTCGGACCCTCAGGTACCCCTCACCATTTTTGAAAAATTCTAAGTATGAGAGAATTTTCATGGTGAACGAGTGGATTGAAGACACGGGTTCCTAGTTCGCGTCATAGTTAAGCCAAAGTCGCGGATGTTCTCCGAGAAAAAATCAAATCCTCCTATTTACATTTATGCTGCTGACTGGAGCTACTACGCGGCATGATATAATCCACGACTTGAATTACTACATGATAGTAGGGCTGTCTCAGTTGGTCTCAAGTGCAGACTGCTATACTTGAGGTTGCAGGATCAAGCCTCCCCAACTACATTTTTTGCTGCTGAATGATATTGAGGGAGGGGGCGACTCCGTAGCATGCTTCAAAGCCGCGGTTCATTTGGCCATATTCGTTTTTCTTGAACTCGGAGCGTTTCGCACTATCACTTTGAAAATGTCATAACTTTTTCGTTACAACTCGGAATTCGACATATGAACAGTCGATTCGAAGTTTACGAGCTCAATTTTCATAATCCATCAGAAGGTTTGCCAGATTGTGTATGTGTTCATTCTCGTAGGGCTTTCGAATATTCTCTACAGTCATGTTTCTTCACTAAATCAATTCCGATGGACACGTATTTTTCCGCATAAAGGAAGATGTCTCCGATTGTTGGGACTATTTCCTCACATCATCCTTCATGCGTGGGGCTAAATGTTATGGTAATATTTATTCTTTTATTAATTTATTTAATAAATAACATCATATTACTAAAATACCCCTTGACCTTTCGGGTTGACTTTGACTTTCGGTCAATGGGCTTTTTCTGGGATTACTATTTTCCTTGAATGGCCCATGGACTGGTTACCTCTAAAAGACCCTAACTCCCCACTTTCCCACAGTATATGGCTCTCCTTGTTTCAAGATAAATGATTGTCCATCCTTCCCATGACTAGTTCACCTCCCATTACTCCCATTACTCCCACTACTCCCATGATAGTTCACTTCTTAGATGCAACTTCCCTTCAGCAACATTATAAATAGTGGCTACCACCAAGGAGGGAGGATCATCTGAAAAAGATATAGCTTTCCTAGCATCCTTGCTTACATTACATCCTTAGCCTACCCAAACACTAACACTATCAATCTCAATCCCGATATTTCCTCTTGCATTAATTCTGCAATCGTTCATTCATTAATTTCCGATTTACGTTCTAACTTGAGCGTCGGAGGGGTATTCCGGGAGACCACCCCCGGACAAGGCTAACGTGTTGTGTTGCAGGAGTTCAGGTCGCTTCCTCCTACGAATCGCTGCTCCCGATAACGCTTCCACCTGTGGTATCTTACGTGTCTTTCATTTCCTCGATTCATAACCGAAACAAATCTACTATATGAAAAAACATAGAATTTTTTATTTGTAGCGAACCTTAAAAAAGAGAGCACTCCACTACTCCTACCTCCATTTGGACTAATTTACTGTACACTAATTACTCTGTAATCGAGGTTTGCTGTTTTCTTTCCCTTGTCTCTCTCTCTTTTTGGCTTTTGCCACTGCTTTTCCCATTAATATTACCATCATTCTCTATGTCAGCTTCTTCTGCCAAATCTTTCAAAACCCCATAACACTTTTCTAAACTTCCAAATCCACCAAAACAAACCCAGTTCATGCTCTTCAGTCTTCATAGCTCTGCATTACCAAAAAATATCATACTTTATGAAATTTCTCCAACTGGGTTTTTTCTAGGTAAAAAATGGGGAGCACGAACTCTCCAAAAACCCCATAAACTCAGAATGCATATTTCAGGTTCATAACTGAAAAAAAATTCAAAACTTTGTGTGGATTCAACTACTGGGTTAAAGAAATGGGGAGTGCGAACTCAAAAACAGAGAAAACAGCAGCACTAATAATGTGCAAACAGAGGAAACGCTTAATAAACCAAGCTGTAAATTCAAGGTACAATTTAGCAGCTGCACATGTTTCCTACATACAATCCTTAAAAGACATTGGCATTTCACTTAGACGTTTTGCAGAAGCTGAAGTTTTAATAGAATCATCCATTTCTCTAAGTGTTTCTCCTACCCATAACAACACTGAACTTCTTGACAAAACCCCTTCTCATTCATCTTCTTACCATCCTTCTCCTTCCTTTTCTCATGATGAAGTCATTGAGATGACTGAACCCAGGTTAAGTTGCATGAAATCTGGAACTGGGAATGTTTCTGTTACACTTAGGTATAATCCCAGTACTAATATTCATACTTTTGTGGATAATAATGATGAAGATTCTTTGGGTTTTACACTGCCTCCTCCACCTCCACCGCCGCCACTGGAAGGATCTGAAGTTTCTTGGGATTATTTTGATACTGTTGGTGATCAAAGCGAAGCTGATAGTTTTAGATTTGTGGGTTTGGATCCGGGTTTGGGTTGTGATGGGTCTGAAAATGGGAGTATTAGGTTGTGGGGGGAAGAGGGTAATGTTGGAAATAAGTTCAAAGTTGAGAGTGGAATTAGTAAAATTGGGGGTGGAGATTTTAGTCCTAGTTGTGCTAAAGATGCTAATTTTGTGCAGAAAATGGAACAAGAGAAGGATTTAAATGAAGAAAGAGAAGACCCTTCTGAGTTTATTACACATAGGGCTAAAGATTTTGTGTCAAGTATTAAGGATATTGAGCATCGGTTTTTTAGAGCTTCTGAGTCGGGTAAAGAGGTTTTCAGGATGCTTGAGGCTAATAAAATTCGGGTCGGGTATGCTGAGGCTAAAGGTACTTGTTTTTGCTTACTTCTGCAATTTGTTTTGTAAGTTTTATTTTGTAGGAAGTTAAGTGAATTGTGCAGCAATTGTATTTTATTTGTGTTTATTGTGTGCCATTCTTATTTATGTGAATTTGTTATCAAGGGTGAATCAGAAACAACCTAGGTTAACCTCCCAAATCCTATCTAGCTCTTGGAGCCTCTTAATGACATTGGGGTAATGGGATGTTGATGTATGTTTTATTATGTGAAATAATGAACAATGTTTAATTTGTAGGAAACTCGTCTTCATCAGACTTTCTAGCGGCTTGCTGTCGTGGCAGAAGTGTTCACGCTACTAATGGTGAGCTTCGTTTTGACTTGATATAAATGTAAATTGTAAAATACTCGACTCCGGAAGTTTGAGTTAATGACACATTAATTTCATAAATTGTTGACAAATTACATGAATTTTATCAATTTGCAAACCTATGTTTGTTATTGGGCTGTTTTTTGAATGTACTTTATCTATCATACAATATTCTATGTTGGGTTGTTGGAAAAATGTGTTAAACTAAAGGCAAATAAGTAACTGTGGACTATGATTATTAAGTGACGCAACACAACAATGTTCCATCACCTCAATGGTATTAACCGGCTCTGGCCTAGTCGGGGTTAGAAGGGTTAGATGTACTATGAAGTTACACCATGTCCTTAATTTGAAATCGAATGAAGAAACTTCCCATGGTTGAAATAGCTCAAATGCTCACAAAGGTGCTACTACTTTGTGCTTAAAAAGCTTTTATGGATATTGATCAACACATTTGCAATTGCTTGATGTTTCCCTTGTTCTGTTTGTGGATCAACTCGTTTACTTCATGATAAATAAAGTGTCTTTTACTTGTTGAGTGGCTGGATTTTTTGTCTATGTCACTGTGGAAACAAGGTTCCATTTACAATTGTCCATTGATGATTTGGTGATTGATTTGTTGTGGAAAATATGTCAATGATTGCTTTATCAACTTCATGAAAAGGTTTGTTGTTTTATTACTGTTTTAGAACTTCAGCCACAAAATGTTCCCAAGGTCATTGTGTGGAATCGGTCTACTTCTTCGCAGTCATCAGCATCCCGGCATCCTCTAGCCACCACGTCAAAGGATGATACCGATGATACTGGCAGTGAATGTGTTGAAGATTTTTGCATGATTTCAGGGAGCCATTCTTCTACTCTCGACAGGCTCTATGCATGGGAGAGAAAGCTATATGATGAAGTCAAGGTATTTCTCACACTTATTCCTTTACATGGGAAATAACGTTTGATGTCTGAGCTGCCAGGGTATGCAAGATCATAAAAAATTGTAGTAATTGACTATATGAATCATGGACACTTTTTATGATTTTTGCTAGCAAAGGTCTAACAGACACATTCTCTTCGTAATTGCATGGCTAAGGCTGCGTGCATTTATCCCCTCAAACATCGCCTAGATGTAAGTCACTTAATGACATTTTAATGTTATCTGTCTATTCCCCCTGATATTATCCATTGCTCGACTGCGAGAAAACCTAACCTATAAACTGCAATGTTAGACAGGAAGTTACATGTAGTTGTAGAATTCGGGGGGTGTATTTATTTTGGAAGGGATGAAAATGAAATCAAAAAAGCAAATCCGTTGCCTAATATTTGTTCTGGGTTGCATATATAATACTTCCATTACTTTACCATAAGTGATTCCTTTACTTTGTTATAGCAATCACATGGGAGGTGACAAATAAACAAGGAAACCCAACCTCCTCATCTCCTCTCTCACCAATCACCATTCTCATACCCTTACCCCTATATACCAAAAATTATTAATAATAAGTATTATTTAACAATACCATTACCCCTCTTTAAGCTTTTTCTTTCCATTTCATTTTTACTTCTCATAACAGATACCTCCTTATAGGGTGTAAATTGGTATGTAGTACTAATGGAATTTCTGTAAGCTGTAATTTGCTTTTGAATAATGAATATGAGAAATTGGTAAAAATAAACCAACTTTTGGTCGATCCACTGTTATTGACTATCCAACAGGACCGACAGACAGTAATGTATTCATTAGGTCATAATCATCAAATATGGAGAAAAGGTTTTTAGTGATTGCTTGGTCATGAAGTGCTGGTTTCATCTTTAAATATAACCTTACATTACATGTAAGGCTGTTATTAGAGGTAAGAGTTAGGGACTGGCAATAGGACTACTTGTAAGGCTGGTGGCCATGGTCGCTTTCCCTTTGATTGCTAAGAGGGAAAACAAATTGAATACATTCATTTCCCTTTGCTTGTTTTCTCCCAATCATAATCAAATTTTAAAAAATTGAGTCTTCCTCATTTCACCGTATGAATTAATGCTTCTCGGGTTTGATCTTCATTTAATGAATAGGCAAGTGAAGTCATCAGGAAGGAGTATGAAAAGAAATGTGACCAACTCCAGCATCAATTTGCAAAGGATATTCATACTCATGTCATCGATAAAACCAGAACGGCTGCAAAAGATTTGCACTCAAGAATCATAGTTGCACTTCAATCCGTTGATTCAATAGCAAAGCGCATCGAGAAAATGAGAGATGAAGAGTTGCAGCCTCAACTTACAGAATTGGTTACTGGGTTATACATCAAATCCTTTCCCCTTTAATCTCAAGTACACTAGACATTAGTAATAAAAGAAGTTAATGATTAATGGTCTCTTCTTGCAGATTCATCAGAATGTGGAAAGCCATGCTAGAATGTCATCATGCGCAATACATAACAATCTCGTTAGCATACCATGCCAAGACTTCGGTGGGCAACTTGGGAGGAGAAACATATAAGCAAATAACGACTCAACTCCAGTACGAATTCGAGTGCTTTGGTCTCAGTTTTGCTGACTGGATGAACAGTCTTACGTCCTACGTGGAAGCACTTAACGGATGGTTACAGACTTGTGTACTGCAAACTCAGGAACGCAGTTCTCGTGGTAGTAGAAAACCATTCTCCCCAAGACGTGTAGTGGCCCCACCGATATTTGTTCTCTTACGTGATTGGTCAGCTGGGATTAAAGCTTTACCTTCTGAAGAAGTCAGTGATGCCATTAAAAACTTCTTATCGGATTTGCAATATCTGATAAAGCAGCAGCAGCAGGCAGAGGAGAAAAGGGACACAGCCACACCCACAGAGGTTGCAGAAAGTAATGGGGAATTAAAAGGGAAGTATGAAGATACCAATGAAGGTAGATCTGGTAATCTGAGCTCCATACATACAAGTTTGACAAAGGTGCTTGATAAACTCAACAAATTCTCCGAGGCTTCGTTGAAACTGTACGAGGATATTAGACAGAAAAACGAGGCAGCTCGTATTGCATATTTGAATCCCAGACCTATCAGACACTGAAGCTTACATGTAATTACTAGCTACTGGAAAACATCTGTCCATTTTGATGCCTAATCTATTAAGTTTCAGAGTTCTGCAGTGTCTTGCTAACAATGAGCAAACGTTGTTTTAGCTTTAGAAAGTGTGAAATATGAAAGATTCATGCCACAAATATTGTTGCAATCCTCTCCCATCGGTAAGTACCATTCCATACTTAAACACGGACAAGCTCCATGAGCACAAACTTGTACTTTTGCACCAAGCTATACAAAGAGTTTTGTAGCGAATATTAGAGTTTAAAATCTAAAGATAGAATTACCTTTTTATATGTCATTTCCAATAACCGAAAACCTCATCAAACACCCCATAAACACTCCAGTTGAAAAGGGGTTAAACATGATCCCTAAAAGTACTCGCAACATTAAAATTCACTAATCATGAAAGAAATCGAAAGGTGAAATAAATATCATTCGCAACCATTTTTGTTAAGGGTATGTTTGGATTGGGCCATTTCATTTGAAATGATGGAATTGGCCCAATTTCGTTGTTTGGCTAAGCTGAAAAATTGAAATTGGAATTGGCTCAATTCCAACACAATTCCAACCCAAGTAAAAAACAAGCTCTTCATTTTCAACCCATACCTTCCCTAATTTCAATTCCTATTCAGCCCAAATATTTTTTATTTTTTTATATTAAATATATATTAAAATTGCTTATCTTGGAAAATATTTTAACACTTTGGCTATTATGTAAATTTTTCATATTTTTTTTGCTTTTCATTTCAAATTTTTTTTAAGAAAAAAGGTTCAAAATGGGCCCATTTAAGCATTTGGGTCGACCAGTATAAAAAACTAGAAATGACCAGTGAATGGGATAGTGAATTGGACTTCATGTCCACCAACAAGAATCAGCCATAAATCCTTGGGAGTAAGAAAATTTGAAAAAAATAAGATTATTTAACAATTTTATTCCAAAAATAAGCTTCGTGAAAACTTTATTCTCAAAATAAGCGTCCGTACATCCAAACCTAGGCTTGGTGTAATGTCACTGT
Source organism: Amaranthus tricolor (assembly GCF_026212465.1). Classification (NCBI taxonomy): domain Eukaryota; kingdom Viridiplantae; phylum Streptophyta; class Magnoliopsida; order Caryophyllales; family Amaranthaceae; genus Amaranthus; species Amaranthus tricolor. The sequence goes on from NC_080049.1 coordinate 18,797,306, forward strand.
TACTAACAGCGAAATAAAAAAAATAAAATTAGTAAAGTCTCAAGTCGCTGTTAAGTCGCTGTTAGTAACAGCGACTTTAAGGTTGACTGGTCAACTCCTTAATCTTGTAGGTTGGAATGAAGAAGTAACTGAAATGACGAAGAAGAAACTTAAAACGCATTAAGTCGTTAGTAACAGCGACTTGAGGCTTTACTAATTTATTTATTTATTTATTTATTTATTTTAATTCGCTGTTAGTAATAGCGACACTACACCAAGCCTAAGTTTGGATGTACGGACGCTTATTTTGAAAAATAAAGTTTTCACGAAGCTTGTTTTTGAAATAAAGTTGTTAAATAATCTTTTTTTTTTCAAATTTTCTGGGAGTAATAAGCTTGTTTCTGTGAGAGGCGGTCTCTTTGAGAGACCATATCTAATTGGGCCAACCCATTATATATTTTTTAAAATATTGTAAATAGGCATTAAGAATAATGTAAGTAAACATTTAAGATATTAAAAGTATGCAATAAGGATATGGTAAGTAAGCATTAAGAATAATGTAAGTAGACATCAATTTTTAATGGGCTGGGTTTAAAATATGTTTCTTACGTCAAAATGGTGAATTTAACGGAAATAGGCAAGAATATAACTAATAATGCTACGTCAGTTCGATAATGCATAAACTGGATTCTTCCATGTGAAAAAATCTTACAAACATGCTACCACTTGCGTTTCACGAAAGTTCAATACTACTATGTAGTATTTCCCTTATCTATGGGTTCTTCTTTTTTCCCCTACATTATCGAACATCCAAATCACAACATCTTCTATTGAAAAAATCTGTGTGTGAGCCACTCTAGTTAAATTTTCTTTTCAGACGATCTCTTGAGAAACCGTCTCTTTGAGAGACATTTTCAAGCCCAATCCATTAAAGATTAATGCCTATTTACGGTATCTTTAATGCCTATTTACAACATCCTTAATACCTACTTACATCATCCGTCATGCCTACTTATGTATCCTTGATGCCTATTTACAATATCCTTAATGCTTCCTTATGTATCCTTGATGCCTATTTACAATATCCATAATGCTTTTACTTCATCCTTAATGCCTATTTACATCATCCATAATGCCTATTTACCGTATACATGATGTCTACATATACTGTGTCCTTAATGCCCACCGAGAAAGCGTGCTGTACAATAATATCTTAAATGTCTACCTACAATATCCTTAATATCTACCGAATAACTTACTCTACATTTTTCTTTATGGGCTGGCCCAATTAATCTCACAAGAATTTGTGTTTTCTAGTTTGCTTGAAATGGATCGTATAGGAACTATGATTCTTCCTTGAGGAGCTATTATTCATATAACCAATATATATAAGGAACCCTCAAATAGGGTTGTCGTATTTACATGAGTGAGTTATGGTAATTAACTATTTCAGCAATATTTTTCTAATATAAAATATTTACATAATATTTTTCCCTAATACACCACCGCAGTCGAAGCGGGAGAAGGATGAATGCTGAGACTGCATCTAAAAGATGTGAACAAAGGAAGAGGAAGACCTTTGGTAAATATGCCTGCTTAGTGAAAAGAGGAAGAAACATGTAAAACTCGGATATGACCAAGAGAAACTTTCTCACGGACAAATTGAATATCCAGCTCGACATGTTTAGTACGCTGGTGATTAACTGCATTATGAGACATGTAGATAGCACTTATGTTATCACAATTCACAATGGTGGCTTTAGATAATGGACAATGAAGCTCCAATAACAAATTCCTAATCCAATCAGTTTCAGCGACAACATTAGCATCACCTCTATATTCGGCCTCAGCACTTGAACGAGAACCAGTAGCTTGTCGTTTAGAAGACCAGGAAATAAGATTGTCTCCTAAAAGCACGCAATAACCAGATGTAGATCGACGTGTATCAGGACACCCTCCCCAATCTATATCAGAATAAGAAACCAATTCAGAGGCAGTTTAAGAAGTAAAATGAAGGCCATAACTTAAAGTTCCCATGATATATCGAAGGATCCTTTTTAAGAGCTTGAAAATGTTGTTCCCTTAGATCATGCATAAAGAGACAAATATGTTAAACTACATATGATATGTTGGCTCGAGTGATAGTAAGGTATTGAAGAGCCCCAGCAAGACGTCTCTAACTAGTTGGATCAACAACATGTTTACCACTAGCAGCACTTAATTTAGCGTTAGTATCAACTAGAGTGGATGCAACCTTACAAGAAGACATGTCTTCTCTCGCAAGAGTTTCCTGAGCGTATTTCTGTTGACATAAGAACATGGTATCTAAAGTACGAGTAATAGCTATACCCAGAAAATACAATAGAGAACCAAGATCTTTCATAGCAAATTCAGAGCTAAGAAGTTTAATAACCTTTTGCCGTAGAGTATCAGATGAACATGTTAGAATGATATTATCAATGTATAAGAGTAAATATGCAATTTCAGAACCACGATGAAAGATGAATAGAGAAGGATCACTCTTACTATTGATGAAACCAAGAGACAAAAGGTAAGTAGCAAAACGATGATACCAAGCCCTAGGAGCCTGCTTAAGGCCATAGAGAAAGCGACGAAAAAGACACACGTGTTTGGGTTTACTAGAATCAACAAAACCAAATGGTTGATGCATATACACCATTTCTTGCAAGTTTCCATGTAAAAAAGCATTCCTAACATCTAATTGGTGAATAGCCCATTTTCGAGTAACAACAAGACTCAAGACAATACAAATAGTAGTGGGCTTCACAATTGGACTAAAAGTCTCACTATAATCAATACCATTTTCTTTCCCTTTTCCATTAGCCACCAAGCGAGCCTTGTACCGTTCAAACTGACCATCAGACTTTTTCTTATGAAAAACACCCACATACTCCGAATCACATTAGCATTAGGAGATCTCGGTACCAAATCCCACGTATGTGTAGCAATCAAGGCATTATATTCTTCACCCATGGCATTATACCAGTTAAGATCTTGAAGTGCAGCCCCATAAGAACGAGGAATAGGTGGTATGGAGGGTGAAGAGGATGAAAAGAGAGCTAAAGAAGCATATTTAGGACTAGACTCGACAATCCCACTTTTAGATCATGTATGCATTGGTGATGGAGGAGAAGATAAAGATGGGCTTGTGATGGGAGCATATTCAGAGTTGTCATGGCTCGCTGAACTACTATTAGGTGGGTTTGAAAGGCTGATGTGTTGGAAATTTGTTAATCAGGAGAATTTGTATTAACTAGACCTTTACTAAGGAGTGGTAATGACCCAATTGGAGATTCTAATGTAGTATGCCCCAGAGAAGAACATTGAGGTATAGTTAAAGAAGGAAGAGAACCAATTGTGTTGATGTGGAATTTTCTCGTGGTAAAATATTAGAGGGTTGCCATATTTACATGAGTTATGATAATAAACTATTTCAACACTATTTTCCTAATATAAAATATTTACATAATATTTTCCCTAATAGATCGATTATAATAATTGGACCACAACTGTTAGTTAATAATGATCTATGACTGCAATAAAAATAAAAGTAAATAGCCTGCCGATGTTAGCTTCTTCTTATAGAATGTCCTAAATTAATTAATTTTTTTTGGTTGTTAAAACTAAATGGTAATTTTGAGAATAATTTCTAGTGAAAAGTTTCATTCTAAGTACAAAACATTGATCATTACCTTGTAATAACACTTGTCTAAATTATAATGCATTTGAATAAAGTCGTTTATGAAGAAAATGGAATGATTGAAGTAGAACAAGTATCAAACATTAAGTTTTCTTATCAAATCTTCGTGTTCATTATTGACATACAGACAACCAAATGAACATGTGTTATCGCTCAACTAAATTTGTAGTGCCTACACCAATAAAAGTTTGCAGAGTACAACTAGTATGACACCCATTCTCTTCTACATAACCAGAATTCTGTTGTGTACATTTTGAATAAAACTTATGTACCCCTATATTTATCAACACTGCTTATATATTGTTACTTGTATACTTTATATATTGTGAATTTTCCTTATACACACTAAAAAACACCTCATGAATTTTACAGAATTTTTTTTTTAGTTTTTTTTTCTTTTTGAAAGGTAAGAAGTGAGAAAGTCAGAAGTCATAAAAACTATGCCTTTGAGGAATACAGTCATAACCTAATCTTGTTCCAGTGCAGGAAAAGCCTTTCCTAAACTTTGAGCTTATTTTACGTCTGACTTCAACATCAACAGAGAAAATAGCACAAACAGGGCGATGATCAGAGAACCTTGATTCTCCTCTACCGTAATGTAATTGTTCAATTCCATGTCCATGCCATAATATCCTGTCACACCATGCTGGTGTACGCCTTTTCTTCTTGTTTTTAGCTGTCTCTCCTGCGTACATGTCTGAATTTTGTGTGTACTTATAAGTTGGTGCAAACATCACTTTTCCTTCTTTCCATCCTGTAAACACCCTTCCTGATTCTCGCTCTAGCTTCAGCTGCACACGTTTCCAGCTAGTTTATATATAATCAATGGATCGACAACCCAAAAGCCAGTTTATATGTCTAATCCATTCTCGATGGAATATAAGATTTATAGTTCATTGCATCTTTGATTTCAATTAATGAACTATATTAAAATAACTCATCAAATCATGTGAAATTGCAGATTGTAACAACTTCTTTGTCATCACTAACAAAACTCCACCTAGATGAGTCACTTACAGACCTAGCTTGGGATAATGAAATGAATCAGTAGGAGTTTACTATAACACTCCCCTTCACATGTGAGTGTAAATGTAAGGGGAAAGATTAAATGCCCAATTATAAAGGTAGAATAACAAATCAAATTCTGATACCACGTTAACATTTAAAAGATGAGCCTAGATAACTCAAACAAGGAGGAGAACAAGTAAACAACACACAAACATAAGAGTATGTGCATGTTACAAAAGAAAGGCTAACAGACCTGATCTTTCTCTAAGAGAGTATTCCAATCATTTTCCTCTAAAAGAAGCCGAGCTTCCTCATAAGGCAAAGATACGCGATAGTTAAGATCTCCAAACCAAAGGATTCGACTGCAACCAATTGAGAGTTTGAATTGTAAGGTTAGATATTAAGCAGTTCATTGAATTTTACATACCCTATGGCTATTATGATGATTAAAAGTAGATGAATACAAGCATACTCATGATCAGTGATCCTTTCAGGTGCCTTTTTTTCAGAATTTTTGCATATCTTTGGGAATTGCATGCCTTTTAATATCTCTGCTACATCTGCATTCCTCTTAAGCTCATCTCCTTCCTTTTGTCCTGAAGCCAAGTGTGAACATACAAAACACAAGCTTGTTTTGTGGAGTGTCATGCTAATTGATATACATCCCTACAGAAAATGATTTCCCAAATTAAACTAATGCTATTATATTCGTACATTTTCTTTACCATTTAATATCAACAGCCAAACAGATTGTAAGGTCAAAAAGGGCTTGCTTACGTACATACAGGGCCGTTCTTGGGGTAGGCCAGGAGTGCTATCGCTCAGGGCCCAACATACATAGGGTGCCTAATTTCTAGGGTGACCCTATGTCATAAGTATGAACTATTGACAAAGTTGACATTTACATGATATTTTGTCTATCATAATACTCCAATCAATTAAGTTTATATGACACGTCTACACTTATAATGATAATAATTAACTTTATATAAAGGGATTTGCCTCTAATATTTTTTTACGTACTTATTAAAAAGTAGAAACGATCTTCTATAGGAAGGGTCATGTTAATTATTTTGCCTAGGGCCTATAAAATGTCAGGAACAGTACTGCGTAAGTACCTTGTTTCCAAGACAACCCATGATGCCGGTACCCATGGAAGAGACTCTAACATGTCCAATATAAGGAATCAATTCTTTACGAGCCCAAACAGAAAGAAAAAGGCCAACCATCTGCTTGCTGGAAAGGAGACGATATTCAGCAAGACCAGGATAAGCAGGAGTTTCAGGTACAATGGACAAGAATTCTTCAATGCTGCTAGTGTAACGATGTTGAAACGGATTGTCATGAATACGTCTTGGTCTACGCTTTTCTGGAATTAATGAATCTAAACAACAATTACAAGTCTTAACAAGACTACTATCCACTCTCAAATTCTTACTTACAACTTTTAAATTTGGTTTTTGAAACAAGTTAGATTTCAAGTCCTTAGAGGTTTTTGCTATATTTGGGCTTGATTCACAACTGGTGTAGGATTCATGGGTTTTCCTGTTTAGTGCTTGGTTTATTAATGATAACCATCTTGCTGCTGGTTCATTATCCTCTATTACCAAAACATTCCCTGCGTTTAATGGAACTATTTCTTGAAACCTGACAACACATTAAACATCACCATAAGTCCATAACACAACACAAATTTAGATCAGTTTTAGAGTGATGTTATCGGCCTTAAAGCCAATCATTATAATGAATTAATTTGACTAATAAAATTAAGGAAAATTTGCAAAGAAACACCTTATAAAATCAGTTTTTTTGTAAAAAAACACATTTTAAAATTTTTTGTAAAAAAACACTTTTAAGAGACTTTTTATTAAAAAAAACACCTTAAATCAATTTCCGGTGACTTTTGTCAACTTTTCGGCGTTGACTATGCCATTTGAGCTCAAAAGTAACACTTGAAAGTTGACAAATGGCATAGTCAATGCCCGGAAGTTGACAAAAGTCACCGGAAACTGATAAAAGGTGTTTTTTTTTAATAAAAAAGTCTCTTAAAAGGTGTTTTTTTACAAAAAATAAAAAATTTTAAAAGGTATTTTTTTTTATAAAAAATTAATTTTATAAGGTGTTTCTTTACAAATTTTCCTAAAATTAAATAAAACCTCAATATATGAGGTTTGAGGTTTTTTATGATAGCAACAACGCATTTATTAGTTTATGATTATGATATGAAACAATATACAATTTGATTGGAAGTTATTTGCTATTTTCAAGGATTTTTTTTATATTTTTTAATTATATTTTATTTAATAAATATCAAATGAGTCAAATTTTATAATAGAATATATAATAAATGTTTAAAATTGCATGACTGTTGGTGGTTGACTTTAAAAAACCAATAACTATAGAATTATCCTATTATTACCATGAGTTCATTCTCAAAGAAACTAAAGAATTCTAGTTTTTTTATTTTGAATAAAAAGCTATTGTAAAAATCTGCATTACATAATATGAATTTTTTTTATTTATTTAAAGTTGTAGAAGATGTCTAATATAAGATATTAAGGGTTGAGAGAAACAATTTTTTTATTAATATAAGGATAATGTGATGTATATCTAGCCCTTTAAACTCTGTAAACTCTGTATACCTAGAAACTAGGTAATAACATTATACTAATAGAATATAACTCCACTTAGGTCCCTAATACAACCTACCCTTACAAGTCACCTCCCAATAAATGTCTTCCTACCTACGTTTTATCCTAATCTTAGCATTGCACTCTTTATATTCAATGAACATAATGTACTTTATATTCAATGAACATAATGTAACATAAGCATTGTTATTAAAATTACGATTCTGATCTATGATTTTATGATTTTAAGATTCAAAAATAAATCATCATCATTCTATCCAATATATTCCGCGCATAGAGAACTAAGGCCAGGGTCTGGTGAGTGAAAGACGGCAGCAACTCATACCCATAAAGGAGAGCGCGTCCAAAAGAGTCCCCCCGACTCGAGAAAGATAAAGAGACGTGATTACACGTGCAAGATTCCAAAATAAATATGCGATATCAATCGTAGGTAGATCTTATGATTCTATCCAAAATAAAATTTATAGAGGTAGAATCATAACACGATTAATTAAAATAAAATTTGTAGAGGTAGAATCATAACGCGATTCCATGATATAACAATTCAATTCTACAAAGTTATTCTTAATTTTTATTAATATTTCTTATGTAAAATCTTTCATTATTTTTGCTTACCATTTAACGATCGATCATCATAATTTAAAAAAAATAAATTTCTTATGGTATAAAGTTTTGCACTAATTATTAAATATTTTTGATGCTTAAAATGAAAAGAATAAAACTTTATTAACAAATTAAACTTTTAAGATTAATAATTATGACTCGATGGCAAATTTAAGTTTATTGTAGAATCTTATAATTCTACAGCTCAATTCTACCTATTCCATTTCACAGGTCTAAAAAATTTCAAGTAGAATGTCTATTTATTTTAAACACTTTGAATGCAAGGCAAATATTAATTTCAGAAATGGTACTGATAAATTAAAATTTTCACAAATATGTCAGTAAGTAACCGATGTTCTATCTCTAGGTAAGGGTTTTTATTTAGGAAAAATTGATTTTAAAACTCTTAACTCACTGCTACAAATCGTCACTTGTGCCACTAATTATGTCACGGGAATTCAAAATCTGTGGCAAATTTTAATATTGCCACGGGAAAAATAAGTTTCATGACAATATCACAATCATACCCAAAGTTTTTGCCACGGGTAAATGTATATTGTGGCAAAGATGCACTTGTGTCACAAATTATGCCACGGTAAATATATATAGTTGCAAATAAACGCATGTGCCATGGGTAAATTAATATTGTGACAAATAAGTACTTGCGCCACAAATCATGCCACGGGAAATTTTTTTGTGGCAAACAAAAATTTGTACCAAAAATTATGTCATAGGTAAATATTTATCATGACAAAAAAATTTGTGTCACTAATTATGTCACAAGTATATATATTTATCATGGCAAATAAAAACTTATAGGTCACGGGTAAATAGTTATTGTGGGATTGTGTTATATATTATGACAATTGAATTTGAAATTTCTGGCACGTTTTGATCTTGCCACGGAAATAGTATATTTTAAGAGAAAATGAAACAAATAAATTTTTTTTATCAATGATTTAAATTCAAAATCTTCATCCAACTTAATAATAATAATAATAATAATAATAATAATAATAATAATAATAATAATAATAATAATAATAATTTAATCTTCTAGAAGTGTTACTATACTAATACGACTAATTATATACTAATACTACTAATAATACACTAATACGATTAATACTACACTTATACGACTAATAAATACTAATAATGCACCAATACGATACGGCTAATAATATGCTAATAATACAACAATACGGCTAATTACATACTAATATTAAAATAATACAACTAATAATATACTAATACAACTAATAATATGCTAATAATACAATAATACGAGTAAAACACGGATGCTATGAATTATTTTTGACACGAATAATAATATTAGTTTATAAAATTAATTCATTTACAAATAAACTTAATTATTAAATTTTTATATTTGTTATGATATTTTCATTATCATAGTGAATAAATAATTTATCATACAACAGTATTAAAACATATGCTCATAGTATGATAGTAATTATATTGATAATTAAGATAAATAAAATTTAAAAGTCTTCAACCATTATAGATAGGAGGGAGGATTTAGTTGAAAAAATAGCCAAATTAGTTAGCTTATTCATTATGTGATAATGATTTATTATCTATGTTAAAATAAAAATTTTCAAGTATATTCTATTTTTGGTTTATATAAGGAAATATAGTATTTTAATAGATCATCACATATAGTTTTGGTCAATCAATAGATATTACGTGTTTTATGAGTTAATTGTTTCCTTAAATATCAAGTCAAATATCAATACTTTCACTGTTAATGATATTAAAAAGGCGGAAAGTGTTTTAGTGACAGTGTAACATCAGTCGTGTCCTCATTAGTATATTTTATTGATCCACTAAATGGTAGGGGTGTTATGTTATAAGTATACTAACATTACTTAAATTATCTCTAAATAACTAATGGCCTAGTGGTTGGAGTGTTGGTATACCAACCTCGAGGTCTTGGGGTTCAAATCCTACCCAAGGCATTTGTGTGGAAGGGATGTTACTGATTGTTAACATTAAATTCATACTACAAGTTGAATTTCCCTATTTACGAGTCTAATTGTATAAATGATTTGTAGATAATTTACGGGTTATGCTTGTGGCAAAAGGCTATAATTAGCCACAATAGTCTCTAACTTTTAATTCCCGTGGCTAGACAACATAGCCATGAAAATTTTTACTTGTGGCACAAGTGATGAATTGTAGTAGTGACTTTAGATGCAATAATTATAAAAACTCTAAATTTTCCTTTTTATTTTATCTGAAATTTCTAAATTTATAAGGTATCTTATCTTGAAACATCTAATCTATTAATGACAATTATAAGAAGTAGAAACACAAATATAACATTAATTTTTTTTGTTCATGTATGTTTTTTAATTTTTGAACATTGAAATTTTTAAATAATATTTCAAAGTTAAATTTTTTTAAATTGATAGGCCCAATTCCAAAATTGAAAATTTTATAATCTATTCCTTTTATTTATAACAAAATTGATACCTAGTGAAACTTACCCGACTACATAGATATCCGAAGAGCCTTCAACATGCAAGAAATCATCAAGATTAAGTTCATTAGTTGGAGTTCTGCCACCTACATTCCAAGTTCCAACAAATATCCTATATATACAACGAAAATTCCAATATTATTAATCCAAAGAAACCACACACATTTGTGTATTTTTCAAGAATTAGAACTCTTTTAAAAATGTTGCAAGTATAAAATACAAATATAGACATCCTCGATATCATATAGGTGGATTTAATTAAAAATAAGCGATAGTTAAATATATTTTTTAGAGACTCGAACAGTAGTTTATGTATTTACCGAAATCTAAATACATCATCTTTCGCTCAATTTACTAAAAGTATACGAGTATTATATAGATGCACACTAAAATTTTTGGATCTAAATATATACAAAACTTTGAAATTAATTTCAATGCATAGAACAAATCAAATGAACATGAGGATAAGTGGTCGTAACAAAAATTATACTTTGATCTGCCATATCTAAATACTAATTGTTGGGATGATTTATCCTACATCGACAAATTAAAGATGGTGTGCGCACTTTATAAGTTATTAGAGTCCTTCTTCCCATTGACATATGGTTTTAGGATGGTATATATCTCCTTAACTTATGAAGTGTGTGCACCTAGTGTTTTCTCACGCTGGCATTAACAATAAGTCCAGCCTAATTTAACATGGTTTGATTAAAAATTAAAAATGGTAGACGTTCTTATTCTAATTGATTACTCCCACATGCGAACCTGACAGGGAGAAGAATGTCAGGGGGGCTATGAGATGATTTATCTTACATCAACTAAATTAAAGATGGTGTGAGCACTTTATAAATTATTAGAATCTTTCTTCCTATTGGCATATGGTTTTGTGATGGTATATATCTCCTTGACTTATAATATGTGTGCACCTCGTGTTTCCTCGTTAATATGCTGACATTCACAGTGACTCCAGCCTAATTTAACACTAATCGACAAAAGAGAATTAATTTAAATGATTATTCACATCTTAAAATACGAATAAAGTACTAATTGATTATTAAAAGTTAAGACAATAAGAAAGTATACCTGTAATCTAAGGATTCCATAACAGGAGTACATGATGCTAAAGATAAATCAAAGTTTGATAAATCCAACCCTTCAAGATGCGAATTTTGTTGTGATCTTTCTGGGAATTCAGGACAAATATTAAAACACCACATAAGTAAAACTATTTATACAAGGAAATCAAAATCAATTTTTTAATTTGCATGAACGTTTAATTTTATTTAAAATGTGAAATATTCACTTTTTTAGCAAATAAATTTTGTTAGTTAACATAAATTATATATTTTTTTTCAAGTCTATTGTGAATGCAAGGCAGTAAAATACGTACACACAATTATAAGTAGGTGAACAACCTTAGACTATATGAATGTTATGGACTAGAACATTCAGAGGAAGATATTCAAATAAGTTAGACTAATTATTCATTTATTTGTACATTATAATAGAGGGAAATTGTCAATAATTAATTAATTTGAGCTTCATCCGCTGAAATAAATTAACATATTATTTAATTTTAAATAAAGCAACATATTATGTGTATTTACTATAAATAAATTACTTATTGTTTGTTATTGGGACGGTTTATCACATATCGATGAATTAAAGATATTGTACACACTATATAAGTTATTGGAGTCATTTTTCTCATTGTCATATGGTTTTGAGATGACTTATGAAGTGTGCACACCTCGTCTTCCCCAATTATATGCTGGTATTAGCATTAAGTCTAACTCTACTTAACATTGTATCAGAGTCAATAGTTCGATCAAAAATTAAAAATGGTAAGTTCGAAAAGAATGGTGTTACTAGTTCCTACCCACATTGATTACTTCTACATGCAAATATCACAGGGTTTGCCTGTGAAGGGGGTGTTAGGATACTTTTATCCCACATCGATGAATTAAAGATGGTGTGCGCACTTTATAAGTTAATAGAGCTGTTCTTCCCATTGCCATATGGTTTTAGGATAATATCTTCTTGGCTTATGAAGCGTGCGCATCTCGTGTTTTCCGATTTGCTGACATTTACAACAAGTCCAACTCTACTTAACATTTATGACTCTTTTCGAAGCTTCTTTAGAAGTTGTTATGAATGGTATGTGTGACTTGAGTGCACAAATTAAAGTGTGTATTCATGTGTGTGACTCTTGGTTTATGGAATGCAAATGGGTGTAATTATGTGGAGAGTATTCATGAAGAATTATGGGTGTTAATGAAGATTAATGAAGAAGTAGAAAGGGTTTGATTTATTGTAGCTCGATTAGAATTCTGACAGAGGAAGCAGAGAGGTCGCTCGACCTACCCGCTCGACCGAGCGAGCCATATTGGTAGGTCGAGCGGTCAGACAGAATGCTCCAGAATGTAGCTGATGTTCGCTCGATCGAGCCGCTCGACCGAGCGAGCTCCCTGTTTCGGTCGAGCGGATCCTCTGATATGCATAGGATGCTGATTTTCGATCTTTCAAATCCTTGGAGTTATTTCATATTATTCATTACTCAATATTAACTATGTATTCAAGTGAGCTATTGATATTCTAGTACCTAGTACTATATATAGAGCTCTCATACTCACACATCAAACACAACCCCCAAGCCAAACACATAGCCTTTTGTTTTTATCTCTTACTCAATTGTAATTCTTCATTTAGAAGTGTTGTTTATACTCTTTTGATATAATATAAACAGAAACTATACACCACGGAGGACGTAGCCATCATTGGGTGAACCTCCTTAAATCCTTGTGTCTCTTTTGATTAGTTTACATTGTCAAACGTTGTTTTATTCATTGTTGTTTGTATCGTTCTTAGCATCGTAACGGTTTTGGCAAATGTTTTCAGAAGTCAACCAATTAGTAATAAGCAATAATTGAGTTTATTTCAAAAATTATATCAAATAGGTGAATTTATTTAAAAATAAACAATAATTAAGTATATTTTCGGTAAATCAAAAAAAAAAGTTTATTTTCTACAGTTTCCTGAGTAATCTAAACCATTCATTTCGTTTATATAATATAAAAAACAAAATATAAATTAAATTAAATTTAAATTAAATAAAGGCCCACCAGAGAAACTTTTCCTCATCATTAGGGAGTCGTCCAGGAAAGTTTTTTTCCTTTGATTTGCAAGTTTCTTGTCATATTCTATTAAGAAAAAACAAATATGAATTTTAAGATTTTAACTAGAAAAAAGAATAATATAACATTATAAGAAATAATATATTCATGTAGTAACTATGATCTTAGTAATGCAAATGCTAGTTATGTGAATGATAGTGATGAGGGTGATGTTTTAGTTGCCACACATGAGTATAAAGATAACGATGAATGGATTCTTAACTCGGGGTGCACATTCCACATGACTCCCAACAAAACTTTCTTCCATACATTTGAAAGTGTTGATGGGGGAAATGTTACCATGGGGAACAACACGATTTGTAAGGTTGTTGGGATTGGGAGAATTAAAGTGAAGATGTTTGATGGAATTGTGAGGACCTTAACCGATGTTAGGTATGTTCCGGGTTTAAAAAAGAATCTTTTGTCTTTGGGTACTCTTGATAAGATCGGGTGTAGAATCACTTGTGAAGGTGGAGTCATGAAGGTTACTAGAGGCTCACTAGTTGTGATGAAGGGTAAGTTGAATGGGAGTTTGTATGCTCTTCAAGGTTCAACCATCCTTGGCTCGGCAAATATTTCCACAAGCACAATGTCCGATCATGACACCAAACTTTGGCATTTGAGGCTTGGTCACATAGGAGAAAGAGGTATGTTTGAACTCTCTAAACAAGGTTTATTTGATGGGAAGAAATTTGGGAACCTTGGGTTTTGTGAACATTGTGTTTATGGGAAACACAAGAGAGTTAGTTTCAAACCCGCCATTCACAAAAACTAAGGGAATTTTAGACTACGTCCATTCCGATTTGTGGGGGCCTTCACGAAAGCCCTCCCTTAGTGGTTGTAATTACTTGTTGACCTTTATTGATGATTTCTCTAGAAAAGTTTGGTGTTATTTTATAAAACATAAGAATGAAGTTTTTGATGTCTTCTTGGAATGGAAGAAGATGATTGAAAAGAAGACCGGTAGGAGCATCAAGACCTTAAGAACCGATAATGGTCTTGAATTTGTTGATAATAAGTTTCTGAAATATTGTTCTAATGAAGGCATTATTAGACATAGAACTTGTGTAGGTCGTCCTCAACAAAATGGCGTTGCGGAGAGGATGAATAAAACATTGTTGGAGAAGGCTAGGTGTATGCTAAAGCAAGCAAATTTGGGGAAACAATTTTGGGCCGAAGCGGTGGCTACGGCATGTTATTTGATCAACCGCTCACCTCATACCGCCTTGAAATTCAAGTCGCCACAAGAAGTGTGGTACAACACTCCGGTAAATTATTCTAGTCTTAGAATCTTTGGTTGTCCAGCTTATATTCATGTAAATGATGGTAAGTTAGAACCTAGGGCTAGAAAATGTGTTTTTGTGGGATATGGAGTGGGTGTAAAGGGGTATAGGGTGTGGTGTAATGAATCAAAAAGAGTAATTGTTTCTAGATTTGTTGTTTTTGATGAAAATAGCATGCTTGTATCTAGTATAGAAAAGTCCAGTGATAATAATGTAAATGATGATGCACAAGTGGAGGATCAACCTCCCAATATTGAAGATGAGAAAATTGATGATGATGTTCAACAAAGGTCTCCTTCTTTGTCCACAACTAGGCAAAGAAGGAAGATCGTGGCTCCAAGGAGGTATATTGAAGAGTGTGATTATGTTGTATATGCTCTCAACATTGCTAGTGAAGTCGAAGGGTTACATGAACCAAGTACGTACAAGGAGGCTATGGCCTCAAATGACTCGAGCAAGTGGTTGATAGCTATGAAGCAAGAGATGGAGTCTCTCGCAAAGAATGGGACTTGGGATATCGTTGAAGCACCAAAGAAAAAGAAAATTGTTGGGTGCAAGTGGATATTCAAAAGGAAGGAGGGTCCCTCTAGTGACATTCCTCCCATCTACAAAACAAGGGTAGTTGCAAAGGGATACTCTCAAATTGAGGGTGTTGATTTTCATGAAGTATTCTCACTGGTGGTGAAACACTCTTCTATAAGGGCATTGCTTGCTTTGGTGGCGATGGAGGATTTGGAGTTACATCAATTAGATGTAAAAACGGCGTTTCTTCATGGTGAGCTTGAAGAAGAAATCTTTATGAAGCAACCGGAAGGTTTTGAAGTAGCCGGTAAGGAAAATCATGTGTGTATATTAAAGAGGTCATTGTATGGGTTGAAGCAATCTCCGAGGCAATGGTACAAAAGGTTTGATTCCTTTATGATTTCACATGATTTTATTAGAAGTTCTTATGATAGTTGTGTCTATCTTAAGAAATTTGAAGATGGTTCTTTGTTATATTTGCTCTTATATGTTGATGACATGCTAGTAGCATGTAGCTCTTTGTTTAAGGTGGAGAACTTGAAAGAATTGCTTTCAAGTGAATTTGACATGAAGGATCTTGGTGAAGCCAAGAAGATTCTTGGGATGGAGATTTTGAGAGATCGGACTAAGGGTATCCTATACCTTAGTCAAAGGAAGTACATTGAGAAAGTTGTGCAACGTTTCTCTATGGATGATGCTAAAGGTGTGTCTACTCCTCTTGCTTCTCATTTCAAATTGTCCAAGAAGTTGTGTCCACAAACAAAGGCGGAAGAAGAGCAAATGGTAAGAATTCCATACACTAGTGCCGTTGGTAGTGTTATGTATGCCATGGTATGTTCTAGACCCGACATAGCTCATGCGGTGAGTTTGGTGAGTAGATATATGTCTAATCCGGGGAAGGGACATTGGGAGGCACTAAAATGGTTATTGAGGTATTTAAAAGATACTTCTAATGTTTGTCTTGTATGGGAAGAATTCAAGCGAGCTAACCGGGTTTTGTGACTCGGATTATGGTGGTGATCTAGATAATAGAAAGTCCACAAGTGGGTTCGTGTTTACTTTGGGTGGTTCGGCGATAAGTTGGCAATCATCTTTGCAAGATGTGGTTGCTCTTTTAACAACCGAAGCGGAGTACATAGCTGTGGCCGAGTCATTCAAGGAGGCAAAATGGCTTAAAGGTCTTGTTGGTGAAATGTGCAATAAGGTGTGTGAGGTAAGTGTGCATTGTGATAGTCAAAGTGCAATTCACTTGGCTAGGAATCAAAATACATTTCATAGAAGGTCCAAACACATTGATATTAAGTATAACTTCATCCGGGATGAAGTTGAGCACAAGCGGGTGTTTTTGAAAAAGATTGACACTACGGAAAATCCGGCCGACATGATGACAAAGTCATTACCTACAACCAAGTTTGAAATGTGTTGACTTGGTTGGTTTAGCTCCTTGCTTGAAATAATGCCTTTGGGGCATTTGAGGTGTGTATGTTTTTCTTTTATTTATGAAGTGGATTGATGAATGTTTTTGACTTGGGTGAACTCAAGTCAAGGTTGAGATTGTTATGAATGATATGTGTGACTTGAGTGCACAAATTAAAGTGTGTATTCATGTGTGTGACTCTTGGTTTGTGGAATGCAAATGGGTGTAATTATGTGGAGAGTATTCATGAAGAATTATGGGTGTTAATGAAGATTAATGAAGAAGTAGAAAGGGTTTGATTTATTGTAGCTCGATCAGAATTCTGACAGAGGAAGCAGAGAGGTCGCTCGACCTACCCGCTCGACCGAGCGAGCCATATTGGTAGGTCGAGCGGTCAGACAGAATGCTCCAGAATGTAGCTGATGTTTGCTCGACCGAGCCGCTCGACCGAGCGAGCTCCCTGTTTCGGTCGAGCGGATCCTCTGATATGCATAGGATGCTGATTTTCGACCTTTCAAATCATTGGAGTTATTTCATATTATTCATTACTCAATATTAACTATGTATTCCAGTGAGCTATTGATATTCTAGTACCTAGTACTATATATAGAGCTCTCATACTCACACATCAAACACATCAAACACAACCCCCAAGCCAAACACATAGCCTTTTGTTTTTATCTCTTACTCAATTGTAATTCTTCATTTAGAAGTGTTGTTTATACTCTTTTGATATAATATAAACAGAAACTATACACCACGGAGGACGTAGCCATCATTGGGTGAACCTCCTTAAATCCTTGTGTCTCTTTTGATTAGTTTACATTGTCAAACGTTGTTTTGTTCATTGTTGTTTGTATCGTTCTTAGCATCGTAACGGTTTTGGCAAACGTTTTCAGAAGTCAACCAATTAGTAATAAGCAATAATTGAGTTTATTTCAAAAATTATATCAAATAGGTGAATTTATTTAAAAATAAACAATAATTAAGTATATTTTCGGTAAATCAAAAAAAAAAGTTTATTTTCTACAGTTTCCTGAGTAATCTAAACCATTCATTTCGTTTATATAATATAAAAAACAAAATATAAATTAAATTAAATTTAAATTAAATAAAGGCCCACCAGAGAAACTTTTCCTCATCATTAGGGAGTCGTCCAGGAAAGTTTTTTTCCTTTGATTTGCAAGTTTCTTGTCATATTCTATTAAGAAAAAACAAATATGAATTTTAAGATTTTAACTAGAAAAAAGAATAATATAACATTATAAGAAATAATATATTCATGTAGTAACTATGATCTTACATTATTCTTACCATATAAAAAACAAATTATGTAGTATAATTTGATTTTTATTTTTGTATATATAAATGATGAATATTACTCGAAAATGATTAATGAGGACGAACCTGATTCTTCATCATCTGATGCTTTGCCATTCTTCTTCGAGCTAAAAATCTTGGGGAGTAGAGACTAATTGCCAGAAAAAAAATACATATAAGTAATCCCTTAAAACAATAATAATGAATTAATTCACATAATTAATAGAATATATATATAGCCCAAGAATATATCATATATTCTATAAAAATAATATAAATTAGAAATTTGGAAATAAAATTAACCTTCTTTTTCTTGATTGTCTTAACAGAATTTTCAGCAGAAGATAAGGTATCATTGTACGAAGAAGTTGGAGATGAACAATTACTTTCGGATGGAAATGATTTTGGCATTTTATTTATTTAATTTTTTTTATTTGTTTAAAATTGAATTATCAACGTAACACATTAATGAATAACAATGCAATAATAATAATGATTTAATTGCTGAATTTGGGATAGATAGTGTTAAATAAATTGATGAGGTTATTGAGTGCATTTAAAAGTGGATAAAATTGAATATTGATCTTGAGGTATTATTAAAGAAATTTTTAAAATGGGAAAAATTTTAACATTTCTATCATTTCTTATTTTTTTAAGAGATATTATTATGAGAAAATTCTATAGTTATTTGTGATTATCTTATCCAATACATTCTTTTTACTATATTTAAAAACTTGTAATTTTGAAGGGATTTTGAATTGCCATATCACCACTAAACATATCTTCTTCTCATTCCCTAGTGCCTACTTATGCCATGTAATATTGAAAATTAATAAAGATTCATTATAGTAAACTAATCAAGATTGGAGGAATACATGTTAGACATACTTAGTCCTTTTTCACACTCTTGTTAGAGAAATATTGATATATGTATATATATAGTCTTATTTTTGTATTTTACTCATATGCTTAATAATAAAAAAGGAGAGGAATAGTCTCCCATCATTAGCTTTTCTTTTCTTCATCTTTCTCCTTTCCAGTTTATCATCTATACTCTTCATCAATATACTCATCAAGATTTTCATCAGATTTTCATCAAGATCTTCAAAACTAACATGGTATCAGATGTAAAGGTTCTCATTGCTTCAAATTGCAGTTTCGATTATCTCTCAATCACTTGATTTCAGTTTCGATTGTTCTTCCTCACTCTATCTTCGCCAACGAAAATCAATTGATTTGTTCATTCGCAAAACCCTAAATCAAGATTCTGGTTTGTTCTTTCTTTATCTTCTGCTTGATTATCTTCTGGTTCGCAAATTGATTGATTGATTGTTTGGATTGTTCGTTCAATTGGTTTGTTCACGCTGGTTTCGAAAATTGGTTTGTTCACGCTGCTATCTTCTGATTATCTTCTGATTGGTTTGATTGATTATCTTCTGCTTTATCAATTGTTCGTTTGTCGTTTGGTTGGTTTGTTCGCTATCAATTGTTCACGCTGGTTGCTTTATCTTCTACTATCTTTATCGCTGGTTGGTTTGTTCGAAAATTGCTGGTTTGTTCGTTTGTTCACTCTATCGTTTGCAATGACAAATCAAGATCCTAATTTGAGTTTTCTTGACCATTCCGATCCTCTATTTCTCCATCCTGCTGATCATCCTGGTTTATTGTTGGTCTCTAAACCATTTAATGGTTCGAATTTTGGTTCATGGAAGAAATCTATGTCAATCGCCTTATCAGCAAAGAACAAATTAATCTTTATCAGTTCCAATTCTCAGCCTCTTGTCATTGATCTGAAGTTTCCTCAATGGAAGAGATGCAATGATATGGTTACTTCCTGGATTTTGAATGTCTTATCTCCCGACATCGCTGACAGTGTTCTTTATTCGGATTCCGCTCACGACATCTGGAAAGAACTTGACGATTGCTATGGTCAAGCAAATGGTGCCAAGCTGTTTCAATTAGAGAAGGATATACGGTTATCAGGCCAAGGTACGAACGACATTGCTGGATACTTTACTAAATTAAAGAAAAATTGGGATGAATTAAACACTCTATCTTCTCTACCTATTTGTTCTTGTGGTGCTGCACAAGCTTTGCAAAAATTTAATGAAGACCAACGTCTTATTCAATTCCTTATGGGTCTCAATAGTGATTACAATCACATTAGAGGTAATATTCTCATGATGAAACCCTTGCCTTCTATTAGTCAAGCTTATGCATTATTATCTTAAGAAGAAAAACAAAGAGAAGTTCATGCTTCATCACAATTCATCAATGAATCAGCATCCATGTATGCATCCAATCATACTCAGGTTCATCCGCAATTTTTCCAGCATCCTCAAAATCAGAAACAAAAGTTCGATGGCAAAAGACTCATATGCACTCACTGTAAGAAGTCCGGGCATCTTGCAAATAAATGCTACAGAATTGTAGGCTTTCCCAAGGATTTTAAGTTTACTAAAAATAAGAAATTTTCTGGCAATGTTATGTACCAGCAACTCAATGAAGCTTCACATGATCCTCGTATCACTGACAATGGACATCCACATGATCCTTCAGCTTTACAAACCTGGAACTCTACCAATAATCCTTCAAATATATCTCAAACTCAGTTCGATCAATTAATGACTATGATGAGTAATCTACAAAACAATAATAAACCTAATCCTCCATCTGGCGATCATAATACTCCTCCTTATTCTGCAGAACATACTGGTCAAGCATTTACAGCAACTAATTTTTCTGGTATAACAGCTTTTTCTCCTCATTTTTTTTCTGGAAATTGTATTTCTCATAATGGTTGGTCAGCTGTTGATTATACTTGGATCATTGATACTGGTGCTAGTGATCATATGTGTCATAATGCCAATTTATTCACACACACACGCATCCTTCCCAAAGCATATCACATTACTTTACCAAATGGTCATGTTGTTCATGTGCATAAAGTAGGTTCGGTACACATTCACCCAGATATCATTCTTCATAATGTTCTTCATGTTCCTCAATTCAAGTATAACTTGCTTTCAATAGGCAAATTATGCACTCAGGCTTCTTCTTTTGCCCTTTTCACTAATTCAAAATGTTATTTTCAGGGCCCCTTAATGAAGAGGCCTCTGGAACTTGGTGAAATGCACTCAAGGCTGTATCTTCTACAACATATTCCTACCTTCCACACTCTAAAAGAATATAATTCTACTGATTCTACTCAATTAGACAAACTTTGTAATATAGTTGATTTTATTTCTACCAATAAATGTACTCCCAACTCTTCCATAAATGTATTGGCTAATAGACATAAGAATGTTGATACTCCTATCTCTACTCTTTCTTTGAATACAGCTTTATGTAATTTTGTTCACAATGAAAATGGTCATATTTGGCATCAACGCTTGGGTCACTTGCCTTTATACAAGCTCCAACAGCTTTCATTTTTTCCCAATAACTCCATTGATAATATTAAAAGTTGTAATATTTGTCCACAAGCTAGACAACACAGGTTACCCTTTTCTCTAAGCCAAACACAATCTTCACATCTTTTCGAACTTGTTCATGTTGATGTTTGGGGACCTTATCACACAGCCACTCATGGAGGATATCACTATTTTCTCACAATAGTTGAGGATTTTAGTAGAGCTACATGGACTCACCTTCTCAAAACTAAAAGTAATGCTTTTCCCCTTCTACAAACCTTCACTGAAATGATCTATACTCAATTCAATGCTAAAATCAAAACTTTCAGATCTGATAATGCTCTTGAACTAGGATCCAGCAAAGCTGCCATTTCTTTTTTCCAGTCTAAAGGCATTCTTCACCAAACTAGTACTCGAGACACTCCTCAACAAAATGGTATAGTTGAAAGAAAACATCGCCATTTGTTAGAAACAGCTAGGGCCCTTCTCATTCAATCTAAGCTACCCATAATCTTTTGGGGTGATTGCATTCTCACAGCTACATATCTTATCAACAGATATCCAATGAAAATTCTTCACAATAAATCACCTTTTGAAATCTTATTTGGCCATCCTCCTTCTTATTCTCACCTTCGCTCTTTTGGATGTTTGTGTTATGTATCCACTCTCAGACAAGGACGTGACAAATTTCAACCACGAGCTTCACCTTGCATTTTTATAGGATATCCTCTAGGTAAGAAAGCTTATAAACTATATAACATTGATACACACAAAATCCACATATCCAGAGATGTTGTTTTTCATGAATCACTGTTTCCCTCTCTCAAACACATCAACTCCTTTCTTCCCTTTGCTAATGACACATCATTTGATTTTCCTTATTTTTCATCTACATTCACTGAGTCTGTTCCTCTTCACTCTACTATCAGTAACTCTTCTTCACATCCCACTCAAGTTCCTGTTCTCAGAAGGTCATTTAGAACACCACGTCAACCACCCTATTTAGATGATTATATTTGCAGTAATGTTCAATTGCATCCTTCAGTATCTGATATTGATTGCACTCCTCATTGTCCTCACACACTAACCTCATTTTTTTCTATCCCCAATCATCTATGTTGTTTTACTAATTCAACACTTAATAATTCTTTGAATCCCCTTAATCCTGAAATACATGAACCGAGAAATTATGAGGAAGCTGCTGCAATACCTGCTTGGCAAGATGCTATGCAACAAGAATATTCTGCTCTTGAAGCCAATGACACATGGGTAGAGGCTGCATTACCTAAGGGCAAAAAGCCTATCTCTAGTAAATGGGTCTACAAGATCAAAAAACGTGCTGATGGTACTATAGAACGATACAAAAGCAGATTGGTTATCAAAGGCTGTACTCAAAAGGCTGGAATAGATTATACTGAAACTTTTTCACCAGTTGTAAAATGACCACCATACGAAGTCTCATTGCTACTGCAGTAAAAATGAATTGGCCAATGCATCAATTAGACGTCAATAATGCGTTCTTACATGGGGATTTGCACGAAGATATTTACATGAAACCTCCTCCTGGCTTCACTCTTACTGATCCTACAAAAGTTCTAAAATTAAAGAAGTCTTTATATGGTCTCAAGCAAGCATCTAGACAATGGCATGCAAAGCTTTCTACAGCACTCAAATCAAAAGGTTATATTCAATCCAAGAATGACTACTCTCTTTTTTATAAATCCATGGGCAAGCACATTATATTTGTAGCAGTATATGTGGATGATATTTTACTAACTGGCAATCATTTGGAGGAAATACATAGTCTAAAATCTTTTTTGCATTCTACTTTCAAGATAAAGGATTTGGGATCTTTACATTACTTTCTTGGCATTGCAATATTAAAGGTCTCTAATGGTGTAATCATGACACAAAGAACATTTGCAGCAGACCTATTAAAAGAATTTGATCACTACACAGCCACTCCTGCTCATTGCCCTTTAGAAGCAAGACTACAATTACGACATGACTCTGGCAAGCCCATTATTGATCCTACCATATACAGAAAATTGGTTGGCAAATTGAATTACTTAACAAATACAAGACCAGATCTTGCATATGCTGTACAATTTTTGAGTCAATTCTTGCAAGATCCTCGAGAACCTCATTGGCAAGCTGCTCTACATACCTTAAGATATTTAAGACAGGATTATACTAAAGGTATCCTTCTCAATGCATCTTCTGATCTAAAACTTGAAGCATATTGTGATTCAGTTGGGCTTCTTGTCCCAACACCAGGAGATCAGTCAGTGGGTATTTTATTCTATTGGGTGGCAGTCCCATTTCATGGAAAAGCAAGAAGCAAGCTACAGTTTCTTTAAGTTCTGCAGAGGCTGAATATAGATCAATGCGGAGGGTTACAGCTGAACTTGCGTGGCTTACAAGGTTGTTACATGAGTTTACCATACCTACTGTTATTCCTGTGCCTCTCAAATGTGATAACCAGGCCTCTATCTACATTACCAAGAATCCAGTATATCACGAGCGCACTAAACATATTGCCCTGGATTGCCATTTTGTGCGGGAAAAATTGCAAGATGGCTTGATCAGTTTGTCCTAAATTCCCACAAAGCAACAGCTAGCTGACGTTTTCACCAAAAGTCTATCTGGGCCCGATCATCATCTTCTGGTTTCCAAGTTGGGGATGTCATCACACTCCAACTTGCGGGGGGGCGTTAGACATACTTAGTCCTTTTTCACACTTTTGTTAGAGAAATATTGATATATGTATATATATAGTCTTATTTTTGTATTTTACTCATATGCTTAATAATAAAAAAGGAGAGGAATAGTCTCCCATAATTAGCTTTTCTTTTCTTCATCTTTCTCCTTTCCAGTTTATCATCTATACTCTTCATCAATATACTCATCAAGATTTTCATCAGATTTTCATCAAGATCTTCAAAACTAACAATACATTATTTGACTTTCCCTTTTTATATTTTTCCCTTTTATTTATTTCTACATCCTCAACTATTTTTGAAAGAAATTATCTAGAAATAATTGAGTAACTTAGTGTTCCTTTCTGGAATGGAATACAATTAAGGAGCACGAAGTTGGCTAGTGCAAGAGATTCTGAGAGATTATTGTCTCGCCTATCTCACAATTAGACCACTTCAAATGATTATCTCTGCACAAGTGACGCATATAAAAGAGTCCAAAGTTTGACTTGTTAAAAGGTTTGAAGTTTGACTTTAAGGACTACCTTCGACGCTCAACTCAGTTATATAACATGTGAATTTTCTCAGAAAGTCTAATCCCAATAACATGCCCTAATATCCTTTTGTCATTCTTTCTTATCTTTAATTTCTTCCTACCAAATTAGTCCAATTCCATCCTTGTATTTTTTATTATTGCTGAACTATTGCTTCATATTTTATTCACTTGATCCAATTTCAATTCCAATTCCAAGTCCAATCTTTTTCATCCCATTTGCTGGTAAGTTCGATTATTCAATGTCTTATTTTACGATGTTAGCGACGTGATTGTATTTTGCAAATGATTTCTGACCATTTTGTCATAATTATTATTGTGACATACTGAAATTGAGAAATTAGGGTTTCAGATTTATTTGATTTGAGCATATTCATATCCTTATTGCAATTATATGATGCTAAAGCCAATTGTTTTAACATGAAAGAACTAACTAGGGTTTGTCAATGGTGTGAGGCCTCAATGATCGTTCTTCAATGTAAAAGTAAATAAAATATGAGTTGATGCTCTTTTTAATGATAGAGATTTAATACAAGAAAAATACACCAATTAGTTAGTATTATTTATAATTAATCAATAACTAGTGTAGAAATCCTTGCAATGCACGATTTTTTTTAGCATTAACATACATAAACATGTGATCATATATTTTCTAATTTACTCAATTTAACTATAAATAAATGTTTGTCAAACATACTTTAATGGTAGAGATATTAGTCAACATTAAAAAAAATATCATTTTTTTCTTTAGCTTAAATTCACCTCTTTAAAATTCTTATTTACGTATAAAATATTTTTTAAAAACAATTAATCTCTTTAAGATTCTTATTTAGATATAAAGAATTAATGTAAAATTATATTTTAAATACTTATCTAATTTAACTTTAAATTCATTTAGGAAAATAAATTATCTTGCACACAATAAATTATAGTCCTATTAAATTAAGAAAATTAATTGTCATGCACGCAATTAAATATAGTCCTATTAGATTAATACTTCTATATTTGGCAGAACTCTAAGAAATCGCCATGTTTTATTGTCTAGTTCTTTTATTAAATTGTATGGTTTGGCAAAACTCTAAGAAATTGTCATGTGTTATTTTCCTTTTCTTTTATTAAATTGTATGATTTAGAAAAATAAAATCGTTACGCACACAATCAAGTATAGTCTTATTAAATTAATAATTCTATATTTGACAAAACACTAAAAAATCGCCATGTGTTATTTTTCATTTGTTTTATTAAATTGTATGATTGATATTATTGTATGAAAAAACATGAAATGATGGATTAATCAGTAATATTTCCTTTATTTATTGAGAAAGTTTAATATTTTGAAAGTTATATAGTGATAATGTTTCATTATGTTTACAACCAAAAATGTTGGATTATTTGGTAATATTTTATTTCATTTAGTTTATCTCTTTATAAACACACATTTTTTTCTCCTCTTTTTCTCTCTCTTAAACCCTAAATTTCTTCTTCAAACATTTATAAACACATTTTTCCTATTTATTAAAAAGTGCTTGTGGCTCAATGGATAGAGCATCTGCATGTGGAGTAGAAGGTTCGGGGTTTGACCTTTTTTGGGGGAACGGGTATGATTTGTCGCCTTGTGTGGGATACATGAAGTGTCCTTTACCTTTACCTTTTACTCTTACTATTGTTCTCTTAACTAGAGTTGATTTTTGCTTTTTAGAAGCTGTATCAAAGATTCAAATTTATAAACAAGCATAAACACAAAGGTAAGCTATCAATAATAACTAAGAAGAAGTATTAAAAGATACCTACAAAAGATGAGAACAATTGGAGAACAAAGATAAAAAAACCAAAAAAATATTAAAGCTTAAACCCTTAACAATGGAAGTTGATCAAGAAGAGAAGCCCCAACTTGCAATACACCACTAGAATGAACAACTATATAACTAAAATAAACTTTGATTGAAGTATTTTTGTGATTTTCAATGTTGATTGTAGAAGATAAAAACCTAGGGTTCAAGAACAAAGATGAAGAAAGAAACTAAAAAGTATAAGATGATTCATGAAACTAGGCTAGAGCAAGTAATGTAAAGTAGTGTAAAAGGTAAGGTGTTCTCATATTACAAAACCTCTCCTTTATATAGTGTAGCTTAAGAATGATGTGACCTAGGTCTTCCCAACAGAGAATAATCCTTCAAAATGATGTAAAAGGGCCGTCAAGAAAGCAAATAAGCCAAAAAACTTCAAAGAGGGAACGACCATGGTCGTTCAATTTTCTGATCTCCACTCTTCAAGTTGTTGTTCACGGTTAAGGAAATGAGTGGTAGTTCCTTTGGGAACGACTGGTCGTTCTTTTGGGAACGGGTGATCGTTCCCTTTTTTGATCTTCATTCTACAACTTGTGGCTCAAGGTTCGAATGGGTGATCGTTCCACTATGTGATCTTACACAATAGAGAACGGGTGATCGTTCTACTGGGAATGGGAGATCGTTCTCTTGCTAAAATATAGTTTTCTTCCTTGTCTTGGCTTGGATTCTATCTTTTTATGCTCGGCTCGATCTCATTATTCCCTCGAGACCTTCGGGGTTTAGGAACCACCATCCCTATCATGCTTTAGCTCAGAAATATGTGCGAAACTTGTAAAGACATGGGCAAACACATGTTACTCTCAAAGAGGGTGTAAATCCAACTAAAAGACATATATATAAATGAAAATTGAGTGCAAACAAGCCATAATAACAAGGCAAGAGCAAATTAAGGGTTTATTAATTGATAATAATGTCATTTAGTCGCGTATTATCATATTAGTTGTATACATAATTTGATAATATTTATGAGATATGTTAGTAATTGTTGTGTGTTGCATATTTTTCCTTAGTTTGGTAAATATGATAAAATTTATTGGTATTTTATGTTTTACCATTATGGATGACAGATTTATAATAATCAAAATGGGTGATAAGATTCAAGGTCGAGGTAAAGAAGAAAATTTGACTTCATTATAGGAGAATGCCCTTGTTGACATTTTTTACTTAATCTAAAGAACTCAAATTAGAAGAGTGATATAGGCTATAAATTTAATTATAAGACTCATATTGAAAAGAACATGAATGAGCGAATTCCTTATTTTGAATTGAAGGGTAATCCACATATCAAATCAAAAATTAAGATTTTTAAGAGACAAATGAAATATGTTCTTGAAATTCAAAAGCAAGCTAGTAGTTTTGGTTGGAATGATGTTACTATGATGGCCGTCACTAGTAACAAGGATGTCTTCATGTCATGTGTTCAGGAATTTATTTTCATTACTTTTTTGCCTCTATTTTTTCTAGTGTTTATTTGTGTCTTTGACAAGATAACGATAATTTTTTTTGATATATGCTTCAGGTAAAAGTTGGAGCTTTTGCTCTATATTTGTAGACTCAATTAGGAACGGGAACAGCAACAAGAGGGGGGGTGAATTGTTGTTGTTACTAGTTTAAGCGTTTTTGCCCTGTTTTTGCGGAATTGAATAAAATAAATAAAGCTTAAACTTAGAGCGAAATAATTAAAAGAGAAAAACGATTTTTACGTGGAAACCTTCTAGGCCTAAATAGAAGGAAAAACCACGACCCCACGGGATTTCTAAATTCTCTACTATGTTTAAGGCAACTCGTTACAATTACATTAAACATCTTACTTCACTCGAAGCGCATCAACTAGGCCAACTCTTCTCTCTTAAATTGCTTCACTCAAAGCAACAAACTTAGCTTCACTAAAAGCTAATTCTCACCACTAGCTTCACTAGAAGCTTTCTCCTTAGCTTTACTCAAAGCTAATCTCTTCTCTAGCTTCATTAAAAGCTATCTAATTTCCCCTTTAGACTCACCCGAGTCTAATTACAAATTCTCTCAAAAACCCTTACAAAAGGATAAAAATTCTCTAAAAATAAAATCAATAAGTTGCACAAGAAAATATTATAAATTAATTGGCATTTTTAAAACAAAATTTTCTTGTAAAAATTCTCCCATAATTACGTATGGTTTAATGGCTCATACTAAGGCGAGTTTTGAAGAATAACCGAGCCCACTATTTATAGAGCTAAAATCCCTAAGAATAAGGAATATTCCAATCCATTATTCCCTATCAAAAGATCATGGGAGTAATGTGGATTTTAATAACCAAGTCTTCCTACGGTTAATCTAAAAATAGGCATTAAAAGTTGACCAATTCAAGCCCACGGTTATTTAGCAATAACCGCTGTTTCCTAATAATAGGTTCTGTTCTCTTTAAGCAGCAGTTTCACAAACAGCAGTTCCTGTTCCAGTAATAACCGCTAGAACGTTTTTGCTATTTATAGAAACGGTTATACTTAGGAATGGTTATTTGCTAACTTATAGGTTTAAAGACCGGTTAAGAATGATAGCTAAGACCCATTCAACAACCGCTATTTCTATTTTTAGCAAATCCAATATTTACTAAAAATATATCCTAAAATAAAGGATCTTTATTTAGAGGCTCATACGTAAAGTAATTTTAAGAAAACTTTTTGCCTATTAATTATAATAATTAATAAATGCAACAAATTAACTTTATTTAATACATTAACTAAAAATAATAATTATAAATAAATAACCAGAATTTCCAGTTAACGTAGGCTGACTCCAGTTCAGGAACAGTGCGCTGTTTCCAGAATCCAGTTTTGTTAGAACATCTAACTTAGGAACAGTAGACCTGCTGTCTCCATTTTACATCCCAAGCGATATACTTC
Source organism: Amaranthus tricolor (assembly GCF_026212465.1). NCBI lineage: Eukaryota > Viridiplantae > Streptophyta > Magnoliopsida > Caryophyllales > Amaranthaceae > Amaranthus > Amaranthus tricolor. The sequence continues at coordinate 18,826,880 of NC_080049.1, forward strand.
TTCTAACATCTTTCGAATCCTTTTGACACGTACATTTCCATGAACTAAGCCATAGATACTATCAACGATCACAATTAATCGGATATCGACCTGCACACAATCTCTAAACACATATTTGCTTAAGTGTAGTCATCATCAAAACTCAAGAGGTCCAACAAATTCCCCCTTTTTGATGATGACAAACTATTAAACAAACTTAAAATAAAATTAGAGTAAAATCAATATTATAGAGCATGTCAGAGATTAAAACAACTCTACATAACTTAGTAAATTAACTCGTTACAATTTAATTTACCAAGCAATCATAGCAACACAGTTTACTCCATATAGTATAAAAACACAATATAAAATATATGTTTTTAAATAGTTTCCAAAAATAGTTAACATAAATCACTAAGTATTTCAAATGTAATAACTTTGAAATCAGAACAATTAATCATATAATCAGAGCATATATCTTATACTCCTATCAACAGAACATTCAGAACAACTATTAGAACAATTCATCATCAGAGTCATCAGAGCAACAGTTCATCAAATAACTTCTATTATCAGAGCAATATAAATCAATCTTGATCATAAGTGTCAGAGCATCAAGCATTAACAAAAGGTGTTAACTATATACTGACAATAGAATAACTATACTTTGACAATCAGAGCAAACAAGCAATAACAGCAAGCAATAAACAATCATCAGATCATCATCAGATCATGAATCATAAACCTTAATCCTATTGTCCAACATAATAGATTTAATCAGAGCTAAGCATATTCAAGCATTATTTAAGTTTGTGTCAAATATTCCCCCTTTTGACATCATTCAAAAAGAATTGGAGCAATCAAACCACAGCACTAAGCATATAGACATAGTCAAAGAGAGAATAAGAATGCACAAAGTAAAAAGCAGTAACAATGAATGCAAACAAGATCAGCTATGATTAATCGTCACAGATAGTTAGTAGCATAAAAGAAATAGTACATAGTATGAATTAGATAAACAGTACCCCAGCTAGTACAATTGAAAAGCAAGAAAAGATGGTTGCAACAAATAAGAAAATATTATGAGTATCAGGAGAAATTAAGATGCAGGAGCTTCTTCATCTATATATTCTGTTTCCACCTCCACTGTGTCAAGCTTGGCCCCCAAACGTGCTTCCATTTGGTCCATTTGAGCAGAGAGTGAGGCTATGGAGACACGAATTTCATCCTTAAAAACAAGGAAGCTTGTCTGCAATTCTGTGAGTTTTAGGAGAATGGAGGATAAAGGGGCTGTAGGAATTGTAGTGTCACCTAAACCTTGATTTTGTGATGTGTGTACTGGTGGTGGTGATGATGGTATAGGTGACTGTGGTGGTGAAGATGGTTGTATTGGTGACTGTGGTGGTGAAGATGGTTGTATTGGTGACTGTGTGGCAGGTTTAGGTGAGGAAGGATGGCTTGGTTCAGCTGTTGTGTATGAGGCTGAGTCATCATTAATAATAACAACAGGTTTCTTTCCTTTGGAAGCTAGCCTACGACTCTTCCTAGGTTTTGAACCAGGTAAAGAACTCTCCTCATCTTTCTCTTTTTCTTCCTCCACAGCATCCTCCACAGGTTCCTTCTCAACTTCCCCCTTACATGAGTTTTTCTCCTGTTCCTCTTCAGAATGCCCCTCTGCCTTCTCAGTGGCAGAGGGAACAGGCTTCTGTTCCTCCTTATTTACTTCCTCCTCCTCAACTTTTTCTTCATTTTCTTCTTCATTGGTGCCCTCAGATTGTTCAAAAACATGTTCAAGAGTCCCATTTTCATTTAATCTTAGATGCAAGTTATTCAAACACTTAACACCTACTTTGTTGTTTGGACCCATGGGATAATTTGGAACATCAAGAGGAACACCCAACTTCATAAATGTCCATGTTAACAATCCACCATATCCTAACACATTACGCTTAAAAATACAATCATTCAAGTGAGAGATCATCAAAGAGGGAAAATTAATCTTGATGTTATTAGCCATACAATATATTAACGTAGCATCCCTTAAACTAACCTCACTTCTTTTAGATGTGCGAGGCAAAATAAATCGTCTTGCTATATTGTATAACAACTTGTGCATAGGTGACAACACATTGTGACTAACCTTTCCTCTTTTCTCTTTTATCCCTAGAAACTTCCAAACTACTTTCTCATTTATCCCAGAAAAATTAATTTTTGATCCAACAACATATATATCAAATCCAGTGGAGGGAACACCTAACCACCCTCCTAAAATCAAACTATTTAATTCAATTTTAATCCCCTTAACAACACTAGTACAAATGCCATGGTCAAAAGAAAAGTTTGAAACAAACTCGCGCATCAAGTTGGGGTACATTGGGTTACAACATTGTTCTGTCATTAAAGATTTCCAAAATTGATTTTGCAAAATGGCGTGAAATTGAGGAAAGAAATTGGATTCATACCATTGTTTGTCTAGCCCGAAACCAACAATCATTTCTTTGGATATCTCCTTAGCACTTACTTGAACACCAACTTTTGCCCTTTTTGAAGATGATTTCTTTACTGTAGCATCTCTCTTTCTCTTTGAGCTTTCATGCACTTCAGAAACATCCGGGGTTTCCTGTTGCTTTCTTGATGAGGACTTAGTTTCGGTAATGAGAGGTGTTGGATGGATGATTTGTAGAGGTTTGGGTTGCTTCATCTTTGGTGTTTGGTTCTTGGTTTTCATGGTGGTTTGAAGAATCAAGAAAGGGAAAAGCAAGATTGAAGGCGGTTGTTGGGGTTGAGTGAATTGTAATTGAGGATGACGTGAGAGAGTGATTATAATGAGTATGAAGGGATGTTTGCTTTTTGGTGCTTCTTTGTTCTTATTTGGGTATATTGATACAGAAAGTGAAATGGAAACAGACGAATTTAGTGAAGAACTATGATGATTTAACTCCCGCTATTTTAATGGAAATTGCTTGGTAAATATATATATTAAATATTATGGAAATTTTTTATAAAAATGAAAAATAAATGAAAGTTTGATGCTACTATAATCTGAACAAATCAAACAAGCAATCATATGAGCATTCACAGTATATACTTTTAAATGGTGCGTACCTAATCCTTTCGATAATCGATTTTTCAATCAAGATTTTGTGGTTGATCGACCTTTTCAATTTTCATTCTGACTTTAAGGATCACATATGTCACCCACTTCAATGCAGCTTGATCATGCCAAGTTCCAATCTCATTTTTTCATGTTGTTCCCTTGGAAGCGGTTTAGTCATGAAATCTGCTATTTGCTCGTTGGTGTTTACATGCTTGACAATAATATTTTTATTTTCAACATTATCCTTAAGAAAATGATGCCTAATGTGGATGTGTTTTACTCGTGAATGATGCACTGGATCTTTAGATATGCATATGGCACTGGTATTATCACAATAAATAAGAACACATTCAAACTTAATACCAAAATCTCTTAGCTGCTGTTTTATCCAAAGCATTTGGGAACAGCAAGCTGCTGCTGCTACGTATTCAGCTTCGGCTGTGGATAATGCAACAGTGTTTTGTTTCTTGAATTCCATGAAACTAAACATGAGCCAAGAAATTGTACCATACCTGATGTACTTTTTCTATTAGCTAGATCACCTGTATAATCTGCATCACTAAAACCATTCAAATCATAAACATCACTTTTAGGATAAAATAAGGACAAGTCATCTGTTCCCTTCAAGTATCTTAGAATTCATTTAACTGCAGTGAGATGTGATTCTTTAGGATTGGATTGAAATCTAGCACATAAACCAACACTAAAAGCAATATCGGGTCTACTAGCAGTTAGTTATAATAAAGAGCCAATCATGCCTCTATACATAGTTTGATCAATATATGTTTCATTTGGGTCTTCATCTAATATAACATTTGTAGCCATAGGTGTATTGTTGGTTTTAGCATTATTCAAGCCATATTTCTTGAGAAGTTCTTTTATATTTTGTTGGTGAATAAAGATACCATTAGCTGTTTGTTTAATTTGTAACCCAAGGAAGAAGTTTAGTTCTCCCCTCATACTCATTTCAAATTCATTACTCATTAGGTTAGCAAATTCTTTACACAACATTTCATTGGTGGCTCCAAAAATAATATCATCAACATATATTTGAACAACTAAAATATCCGAACCTCTATTCTTAAAGAATAAGGTTTTGTCAATTTTGCCTCTTACAAAGTCATTTTGAATCAAAAACTTTGATAGTCTTTCATACCATTATCTAGGAGCTTGTTTCAAGCCATAAAGAGCTTTATCAAGCTTGTAGACATGATCAAGACAAGAGGTATTTTCAAAGCCTGGGGGTTGTTCAACAAAAACTTCTTCATCAAAAAAACCATTTAAGAAAGCACATTTCACATCCATTTGATACAATTTAAAGTTCATGAATGCAGCAAAAGGAATTAAGATTCTTATAGCCTCTAACCTTGCTACCGGAGCAAATGTCTCGGTATAATCAATACCTTCTTATTGATTGTATCCTTTGACCACGAGCCTTGCTTTGTTTCTAACAATTATTCCATGCTCATCTAGTTTATTCCGAAATACCCATTTCAAACCAATTACCTTTTTGTGTTTCGGTTTGGGTTCCATGTGCCAAACTTTATTTCTTTCAAATTCATTTAATTCATCTTGCATGGCCACGATCCATTCGGAATCCTTTAGAGCTTCTTCATGACTCTTGGGCTCGAGTGATGATAGGAACGCAAAGTGTGCACAAAAGTTTCTCATTTGAGATCTAGTTTGTGTTCCTTTATTCAAATCACTTATAATCAAATCAAGAGGATGATAACTTTGATATTTCCAAGGTTTGGGCACAAATTCTCTTGTGGGAACAGTAGCATGTTCTGGTTCATCAGCTTGATTGACATTTTGTTCAGCTACTGGATCAACTTGCTCGTCTGTGGGAACAGCTGTATTGGGAACAGTCTGTTGGTTCTGAAGTACCGGCTGTTCCTGATCAAGATCGTTCCTTTTGGCCTCTTCTGGGATCAGCTGTTCACCTGCTGTTCCTTGATCTTGCATTTTCATTTCTTCTTCATCATTCTCAAGATTTGCAAGACCTATCTTAAAATTATTTGCATCCTGTTCACTTGACAAAAAGTTAGTTTCATCGAAAATTATGTGAACGGATTCTTCCACACTCATTGTTCTTTTGTTATAAACTCTATATGCCTTACTTTGAGATGAATAGCCAAGAAATACTGCTTCATCACTTCTTTCATCAAATTTACCTATATTTGGTTTTCCATTAACATGTACAAAACATTTGCATCCAAACACACGAAAATAGGAAATATTTGGTTTAACACCTTTAAGCAATTCATAGGGTGTCTTTGAAGTGATTGGTCTTATTAATACACGATTCAAAATATAACATGTAGTATTAACAACTTCGGCCCGAAAATTTCTAGGTAGACCACTAGCAATTAACATGGTTCTAGCCATTTCCTCTAAAGTTCTATTTTTCCTTTCTACTACACCATTTTGTTGTGGTGTTCGTGGTGCTGAAAAATTATGACTTAATCCATGTTCATTGCAATAATTCATTAAACTTGAATTTTCGAATTCTCTTCCATGTTCTGACCTTATGTGAATAATTTGATTATTGGTAGATTTTTGTATTTTGTTAGCGAAAGAAACAAACTCATTAAAAGCTTCATCTTTACTAACTAAAAATAAAATCCAAGTAAATCTACTGTAATCATCAACAATAACAAACACATATCTTTTGCCACTACGGCTTTGTGTTCTCATAGGTCCACATAGATCCATATGTAATAATTCAAGTGGTTTAGTGGTGGTCACAATATTCTTTGATTTAAAAGATGACCTCACTTGTTTTCCTTTGGCACAAGGATCACAAATTTCATCCTTAAAGGAATTTTATAGCAGGTAATCCTCTAACTAGGTCTTTTGATCTTAGTGTATTAATCAATTAACTAGCATGACCTAGACGCCTATGCCAAAGAAGTGGGTCGTCTTCTATAATGCTTAGACACGTTAGACTGGTTTTGGGAACAGTGTTCAGGTTCACTACATAAGTGTTCCCTTTTCTGATTCCCTCAAGAATGATGTCTCCTGCGTCATTCCTAGAAATAATGCATTTTTCAGAAGTAAAAATCACAGAGTTACCTTTATCGCAAAATTGAGAAATGCTAAGTAAGTTATGTTTCAAATTCTCGACTAAAAACACATTATCGATAGCATGGGAACATGACCTTCCAACTTTTCCTTTGGCGATTATCTCACCCTTCATATTGTCACCGAATGTTATTGTTCCGCCATCATAGGCTTCAAGTGAGAGAAATTTAGATTTCTCACCTGTCATGTGCTTGGAACACCCACTGTCGAGATACCATGAGCTGTTCCCCCTCACTTGGACCTGAAAAAAATAATTGTTAGTTACAGGAACCCATGCTGTTTTGGGTTCCTTGTCGATTTTACAAGAATTTTTTTTCTTCGTCCAAACGTTATCGACATAATTTCTGTTAGAGACAGTGTACTGTTCCCTTTTGGTGCACTGGTCCTTCAGATGACCAGTTCCTCCACAGAAGGAACATATTCTGTCACTAGGGAGATCAACGTAAGCTTTCTTCTTCTTGTTATTCTTAAAGTAATTTAGGCCTTTTGAATTTTTACTTTTGGCATCTTAAATCCATTTGGGAGTAATTTTTATTTTCCCTTTTTCTCTTGAATTTAATTCAAGTTTATCATTATTGATACGGTTAGGTTCTAGATTCAACTTTAAATTTTGAAAATCATTGCACATATCTTTAGTAGATGCATCATTCAATCATTTATTCAAGCCTAATAATTTCTATTGCGACAACTCAATATTAAGAATAACATTTTCCTTTTTAATTCTCTCAATATTTTCCTTTAGAATTATATTTTGGTCCAACAAACCGAAAAATCTGTTTTGGACATCGTATCTAAAGGTGTTTATATAGGAGACATGGTCTTTGCTTACCTTGAGTTCCTTTTCTAATTGGAGACACTTAACATTACAATTTTCAAGTTTAGCTTGTGTCTCCTTTAGCAACTCTATTAATTTATTTTTACTAAATTTGGATGGATGAAAATAACATGAGTTAGAAATATATACCTGTTGCGGGTTTGAGAACAATTTCATTGTTGGAGTTAGTAGTGGTTACCTCAAAATCTCCAATTTCGATTACTCTCCAAACTTGATAATTTTCCGATTTGATAAAGATCTCCATCCTATTTTTCCATTATGTATAGAATTTTCAATCGAATATGGGTGGTCTTTGAGTAGAATACCCTTCTTCCATTCGCTCGTTCATAATTGACATTTTCGGGAACACCAGGATTCTGCCCTCAGGGTTTCCTGATCTACTGGGAACAGGGCTCTGATACCAATTGTAGACTCAATTAGGAACGGGAACAACAACAAGAGGGGGGGTGAATTGTTGTTGTTACTAGTTTAAGCGTTTTTGCCCTATTTTTGCGGAATTGAATAAAATAAATAAAGCTTAAACTTAGAGCGAAATAATTAAAAGAGAAAAACGATTTTTACGTGGAAACCTTCTAGGCCTAAATAGAAGGAAAAAGCACGACCCCACGGGATTTCTAAATTCTCTACTATGTTTAAGGCAACTCGTTACAATTACATTAAACATCTTACTTCACTCGAAGCGCATCAACTAGGCCAACTCTTCTCTCTTAAATTGCTTCACTTAAAGCAACAAACTTAGCTTCACTAAAAGCTAATTCTCACCACTAGCTTCACTAGAAGCTTTCTCCTTAGCTTTACTCAAAGCTAATCTCTTCTCTAGCTTCATTAAAAGCTATCTAATTTCCCCTTTAGACTCACCCGAGTCTAATTACAAATTCTCTCAAAAACCCTTACAAAAGGATAAAAATTCTCTAAAAATAAAATCAAAAAGTTGCACGAGAAAATATTATAAATTAATTGGCATTTTTAAAACAAAATTTTCTTGTAAAAATTCTCCCATAATTACGTATGATTTAATGGCTCATACTAAGGCGAGTTTTGAAGAATAACCGAGCCCACTATTTATAGAGCTAAAATCCCTAAGAATAAGGAATATTCCAATCCATTATTCCCTATCAAAAGATCATGGGAGTAATGTGGATTTTAATAACCAAGTCTTCCTACGGTTAATCTAAAAATAGTTATTTAAAGTTGACCAATTCAAGCCCACGGTTATTTAGCAATAACCGCTGTTCCCTAATAATAGGTTCTATTCCCTTTAAGCAGCAGTTTCACAAACAGCAGTTCCTGTTCCAGTAATAACTGCTGGAACGTTTTTGCTATTTATAGAAACGGTTATACTTAAGAATGGTTATTTGCTAACTTATAGGTATAAAGACCGGTTAAGAATGATAGTTAAGACCCATTCAACAACCGCTATTTCTATTTTTAGCAAATCCAATATTTACTAAAAATAGATCCTAAAATAAAGGATCTTTATTTAGAGGCTCATACGTAAAGTAATTTTAAGAAAACTTTTTGCCAATTAATTATAATAATTAATAAATGCAACAAATTAACTTTATTTAATACATTAACTAAAAATAATAATTATAAATAAATAACCAGAATTTCCAGTTAACGTAGGCTGACTCCAGTTCAGGAACAGTGCGCTGTTTCCAGAATCCAGTTTTATTAGAACATCTAACTTAGGAACAGTAGACCTGCTGTCTCCATTTTACATCCCAAGCGATATACTTCTTCTAACATCTTTCGGATCCTTTTGACACGTACATTTCAACGATCACAATTAATCGGATATCGACCTGCACACAATCTCTAAACACATATTTGCTTAAGTGTAGTCATCATCAAAACTCAAGAGGTCCAACAATATTGTATATTGTTTCCTCTTTAGGATAAGTTATGTGACATTTATACCTAGGATCGTGGTAGTGAAAGCATGGTTAAGCGACATGGATCCAATGAAGAACAAGAATGAGCTTGATAAGAGTGATGTTGCTATTACCTCAACTCAAATAAGTGATCAATAAAGTGGTAAAATACGTTGTATTTTTCAAAGAAAAGTGTTACAATATATTGTACAGTGGTTAAACATCATTGCTGAATGTATAAGATAGTGCAGACACCTTTCTTTACAAGACGAACAAGTATAATATGCAGAAAAAAAAAATTAGTAAGATCAAAGAAAAAAAACATTGTAATAATAATAGAATTAATATTGTTTTTAATTATATTCAAAAAACAATTCAAAAATTAAGACTTGAATCCTCATTATTTTTAAAAAGTAGAAAGTTAATAGAAAAAATAATGACTGTATGTGAAGGTTAATGTTAATGAAGTAATCCTACTTTTAATTACAATCAACCAAATGCAATCAATGAAATGACATTTTCTATAAACATTCTATAGTGATGCACACTAAATAAAAGAATCTTATTTTTATTAATTCTCATGTCCAATTCTTCATTACTATATTTTCATACATAATTGCATTCCTTTTTACTTTAATACTATCTACCAAACGAGCCATTAATCCTTAAATTTTGATGAAAGTTTGACTTTAGTCCCTTAAGTCTATAAAGGTGTGTTAAGTCACTAAAATGTTAGTTTTAACATAATTTGACCTTTAATTTATTTTTAAAGAGTAAAAGGTAAAAAAATTATAACAAGAAAGCATTTAAAAGTAAAAAGCCTCTTTACTTTCATAAGCACAATCATAACAAAAATAATTGAATAAAAATATAAAAAAAATCACAAATATATATGTTAAAATCTAATGTTTTCAATTCAACCCCAAAAAACAATATTCTATAATCTATTTCGATGAGTTTCCTATTGTGAGATTAATTTTTCAAATTGCGAATTGAAATGTATATTCATCTGTGCTTGATGAAAGATTAAGTAATAAAGGTTGTTGAACATTACATAGAAAGTGTGTAGTTCAGCTACTCATGAGCGTCTTCATAAAGGCTTTAATATAAAGGGTCTTAGGTTCAAATCCTACAAACTACAACTTTTTTTCGAAATTTCAATGCCCTCACATGCGGGCGTGAGATCCAATTGGTTCCGCCCCTGCCTATTGAACATTTAGTGTAAATAATCGTAAGTATATAATCACCAAGTACTACAAATAGTAGTGGGATAATATATATTAAATACAAAGTTCAAAAGAGGTTTAAAGGATAGGACAAAAGAAAAATTGAAAAACTGAGTCAGCAAGAAAAGCCGACTCGGTTTTAGGTTCTGGAAAACTGATTTTGTTCAGCAGGAAAAGCTGAGTCGGCTTTCCTGGAAATTGAGCGAAAGCCGACTCGACTTTTTCTTCTGAGATGACCGTTGTCTCTTTACGATTCCTTTGAGTTAATTGCATTGTATTCCTTTACTTATTCCATATCTTTTAATGGTATTGATTAGAGGCCATCAATATTGGTCATCGATGGTTGATTGAATGTGGCATAACCTTTAGGTATACTTGGAGTAGCATAAATAAGGGCTAGGGAAAGAGAGACACTTAATTTCTGAATTCTCATTCTTACCCTTTCTCTTTCACTTGTGTTCTTTCAAGAGAGTAGTTAACTTTTGTTAGAACTTTCAAAGCTTATAATTCATCAAACACTTGTAGTTAAGTAACATTACCTAAGTACTAAGGGTATATTGTGTTGTTTGTATCTCGTTGTGAATTTTCAAATTAAAAACCCAAGTACATTTGTGGGGGAAATATTACAAAAAGAAAGTGATTACACGCCTACATCAAGTATCAAGTTTCCGGGAATCGGTTATCGTTACAAAGATTAACTTCAAGTTTGTTCTTAGTATTTGTAAGTTTATTTTAGCCATTAACAAAGGGAAAATACAAATTTCCAATTGTGATTTGTATTTTACGTTATTAGTTTCTAATACTGCCTATATAGGTCCAACATCAAAGAAGGAAGCCATTAAAGGGCATCAAACATCAAAGAAGGCATGTTATTAGTGTATTTTATGTTTATAAAACTACCAATTATTAACTAGGGTTTAGATTTAGATTGAAAAATTGATATTTTTCCCTTAAAATTTAGCCTTAATTTCTTAGTTAACCTTCACAAAGTCTTCAAGAAAGTCAATGCTATAATAAAGATATGGGTGTTGTCGAATCCTCATTTATTTCACAGACATGGATTATCATGAATTAGGAATTTCACCATCTTTGATGGAGTTGTTATTTAGGGATGATCTTGATGAAGAACTAAATATAGGGCTTTACCAAAGTCAATTGGACATACAAAATGAATTTTCAACCGAGTATTATAAAGATGATTCTGATATGGATGATGAAAAGACTCTGATTGCTAGGGAATAATTAAGGCAAATCAAAGCAAATAGAAGATTTATAATGATGAATTAGTTATAGTATAATTTGCGAATTACAAACTTAAAGTTTAGCACTTTTGCAAACTACAACTTCAATATTTATTTTTTGCGAATTATAGCTAGCAAAGTACCAAAGTTTACAGGTTAAGGCCAAAAACACAGAACTCCGATCACTTAACCTAAAATTCCGACGACCAAAATAGTTAAACTTGTATGTTTTGACTTGAATCTGTAAACTTTGATACTTTGGTGATTGTAATTCGCAAAAAAAAAAACATTGAGCTGCAATTCGCAAAATTGCTAAACTTTAATGTTGTAATTCGCAAATTATTCTTATTTATATGCTGAAAAAATTAGTTGAGAGAAAGGGCTTATGTTCCATAAACACAAGTGATGCTTTTGAACTGATGCCTCAGATATTGATGACACAAATGAGATGTCTGATGATGATGATTCTGGTTATCTTACTGATCCCAAATTGCAAATGAAGCTTGTCCCAACAAATAGAGCATATGTAGACGGAAGGTCCTAACAATTTACTTTCATAAAACCTTAGTAATGTGCTAAAGAAAATATTTTATTCAGTACAAAAATGAATAAACCAGTTTTGCATTGCAACATATGAGTAAAAAGCAAGCTGCAATAAGCTGTTGCAAATTCCCTATATGTCATCGGAATGGAAGAAGTATCTGTAAAGGGCAGCGCACTGCGGCAAGGCATAGTCCTGGAAGACACCCAAGTTGTTAGCGTGGCGAAGGTAGGTGGAGATGCCGTTGAGGTTAGTGACGATGACTCGAGAACGTTTGCGGACTTGATCGATGATCTTACAGTGTGGCCAAGGACTGGAGATGAGCACAACATCACAGTATTGATCACCATGATCCTCGTACACTTGGAAAGTGAACTTTCCATTCTCATCTGTTTTGGTTGTGTTACTAAATACCAACCTTGTATTTGATTTATCATTGCATTGCAATTGTACAACCGCTCCTGTCATTTTTGTTATTTGGAATAACAAAATTAATTAAAACATATATACACATATCACAACTAAGAGGAACAATACTTGCCTAATGGGCTGATGGATCGACTCACACAATAGTTTCACCTTTAACCCATTTTCAACAGTAATTTTGAATATTAAATTGAAATTTTTTAAAATATTTATTATAAATTTGACAACTTTAATTCGCATATGTATGAATTATTAAAAGTTCAATGTTTCTTTACATAATTTTAGTACTATCAATTACCAAACATGGAAAAAATAATATAAAGATTACGTTATAGACACTAATACAAGATCATAAAAACAAAAAGTAATGTACAAGTTAAACCAATGCAAAAAAAAAAAAAAAAAAAAAAAAAAAAAAAAAAAAAACTGATACATATATTCTGTCCATTTTAATTAGCATCATTTTTCATTTCTAGTTCCATTAATTTTGCACTATTCTTTTAAGCAATGGTTTTACACTCTTTCTTTCAATCCTATCCATAAACTTAATATCCGTCCCTCTTAACCCTTATTTTTATCATCCACTTCATTTTTGTTACATTTTTCAATCTGATCTTCCTTTCAACTAATTTTCACCAAAAATCACATAGTGATAATCCAGAGAAGCGAAGAGAGAACAAGCTACCTTTCCAATAGAAAAAAAAAAAGGAAAGAACTTGTATTATGGTAATTTAGTCTTTAGAGTAGATAGATTTGATAAAGTTGTCGAACAAAAAGCTAAGCTAATCAAGATCAGCTAAAATGAAAGAGCACTATAAATATAGAAATGGATTAAATGATTTACCAGGAATGTAAGTAGTGATGTTAGTCTCGAAGCCAAAGCGGCAGGTATCGCAGTACACTTTGCCGGAGAGCTGATATGGTACTGCCAGTTTCTTGGCGACTGTTGTGGCTGCAATTGTGGATACCACTACAAACAATACCGGCAACCAAAGCTTAGTCATGTTGATTATCACAATTTACTATCTAGCAGTAGTTACTCTATAGTATTACAGTTTATGAGTAGTACGTTGGGGAATCACTCTGCTGGAAGGTGCAGTAATATATAGATGAAGAGTTGATGTGTCGGTGATGACTGCTCACATGGGAGCTCATTTCTGATGCTATCGGGAAGGTGCTTACACTTTAATGACTCTGGGTGGCAGGTGAATTTGATCAGAGTATTTCTTGAATTACAACCGCATTGCTCGGCGCTTCCTACTCTCCTACCTCCTGCCCTCTTCGGCCTCCTTTTATTCCGTCTCTGTTTTGGCCTTATTCATTTTCAATTCAATTTTGTTAAATTTCATTAGAGTTGAGATTTTTTGGTGCTTCACATTCGGTTCTTTTGGTTAGGTTTTTAGTTGGTAACATAACAAAAAAAAACTTTGGGCCTTTTGGTAAAAATCCCGCTTGTTTTATGCAATTCTTCCGGTTATAAAATAAAAAGTATTGGATCTTATTTCAGCTTGAAAGTAGGCTACCTCTCATCATATTTATTTTTGGATAATGACTCATCCATTTCTTTTTATCTTATGTACATATTTTAACTTTTAATTTTATCCACACAATTAATTCTTTCTCTTTATTTATTACTACTTTCTTAAAAATTATCTTCTATCTCTTTCATGCAAATCTAATGGAACAGATGAGTACTTATTTGTGTTGGTAAGACATATTTTTTAGGTCTTTATATTCTAAATGTTGGTTAAGGGGTCTTTAATTTGTTCAATCCCTATAGATTTGTAAACTTGTGTTGGTGTGTCCATTGTTGGTTTGTTATCCATATGTGAGTTATCGCAAATTGGAGAAAAAAACAAATATATACCACTTTATAAATTTTAGGAGTTACTTCTATTACTAGTTACTTCTATTAATAATTACTTTGATTGAAAATGGATCGAATTATGTGATTTTGATTTTTGAGTCTAATTTTTGTTGTACAGCTTCGAATTAATTCTCATAAATGGATCGAATTATGCAATCCTTACGGAGAAAAAGACGTCTAAAACAACTTCAATTGGTAGTAACAAATGTAGTTGTAGTTCTTATGATGTATTGGGTTTGGTATATGACAAGTATTGCTACGGTTAGGGGTGTTCAATTGATCCAAAGTAAAAGAGATAGAAAAATATTGCGCTTAAAAATTATGCATCGCTTAATACAAGAAAGTGAAGTGCATTGCAAAAGTGAACTTCGGGTTAATAGACAAACCTTTAATATTATTTGTGAGATGCTTAAGGAGATTGGAGGCCTCACTCGGACAAAAAATATGTCTCTTGATGAGATAGTTGCCATGTTTTTGTACACTTTAGCTCACCATAAAAAAAATAGATCTATTGCTCACTTTTTCATAAGAAGTGGAGAGACCGTGAGTCGGCAATTCAACTTATGTCTGAGGGCTATACTTAAGTTGCATGAGCATTTGCTTTACAAGCCCACACCAATATTAGAAGAATGTGAAGACGAAAGGTGGAAACCTTTTAAGGTACTAGTTGCTTAATCATCTAATTTTTACCCATAATCATACGTGTATTTATAAGAGTGATTTTGTTTATTTGATTTTATAGAATTGTTTAGGAGCATTGGATGGTACCTACATAAATGTAACTGTACATCCCCAAGGTCGTGGTAAATATCGGACAAGAAAAGGTACCATTGCTATGAATGTGTTGGGTGTTTGTGCACCCAACATGCAATTTATCTATGTTCTTCCGGGTTGGGAAGGCTCTGCTCACGATGTTCGTGTTCTTCGCAATGCTCTCACTAGGCCAAATGACTTTAGGGTTCCTAGAGGTAAATTTAACTTGTAGTTATTAAAAGAAGAATTATATAGTTAATAAAACTCACTTTAGTCATCTAATTTCAATAATTTTGAAGGTAACTATTATTTGGTCAATGGGGGGTATACAAACTGTGAGGGTTTTCTTGCTCCATATAGAGGGTAACTATATCATCTTAAGGAATGGACAAATAGACAACCACTATCTGCAGAAGAGTATTTCAATATGAAGCATGCTCGAGCAAGAAATGTAATTGAAAGATGTTTTGGGTTACTTAAAGGGAGATGGAGTATACTTAGAAGCCCCTCCTTTTTCCCTATTCGAACTCAAGGACGTATTGTGATGGCTTGTTGTTTACTTCATAATTTAATAAGGAAAGTAACGCCCACAGATGATGTAGAAGAAGAGAATATGAGTAATGACGATTCCGATAACGATTCTGATGATGAAGTTGAATACATTACTACAATAGCTACTTCTGATCGATGGACTAATTATAGAAATACGTTAACTCAAGATTTATTTAATGCTTGGAGGGCAAGAGTTAGACAAGGTTTGTACTAAACGATTGTTTAATTGTTTGAATAATACGTCTGCCACACAATCGTACCAATAGATTCTTTAAGAACAAAATTCATACATTTCTAGTTTCTGATACTTTCTGATTATTGTGCACTGACAAAATATAAATAATTTCACTTTAGTTTATATGTATATTGCAGGTACTTGAAATGGAGGTGAATACCATTAGCCAAGAGGGAAGTAGTAGAGGGAGGGGCAAGAATAAGCGCTTTTGGACATGTCAAGAAGATTCGATGCTTATAAAGTATTTACACCAATTGTCTATTAATCCTAAGTGGAAAGGTGAGGGTGGTTTTAAAAATGGTTACATGAGTAGGTTGGAAGAGTTGATTAATGGTGAGCTTCCTAGTTGTGGTTTGAAGGCTTTTCCGCACATTGAATCAAGAATCAAACATTGGTCAGAGAAATACAGTGCACTAGCTGAGATGTTATCTACTCCGGGATTTGGATGGGATGCCGATAAGAAGATGTTGCAAGTAGAGAGAGCAGTGTTCGATGAATGGGCAAAGGTAAAGTTTTTTGGGATCTTTTATACATTACGTTGTGAATATTGTGCAAAAGGTCTACTGGTATGTTTTTGTTTCTTGTTTTGGGTTTTGCAGATGGGGTTTTTGAAAGGTACATGAAAATTTCGTGCCATTATTCAATGCTTCTGTACACTTCATTTAACTTTAATGTTGATTTGTCCATTATTCAATGTACATGAGAGTAGGGTCTGTTAGGATTGTGAGCAGGGACTGTAGGAGTCCACATGATTGCTTCAATATTTTATTTTTTGTTTTGGAATAGGTTCATAAGAAGGCTAAAGGATTGTATGGGGTACCTTTTCCTCACTATGACATCCTTGAGGAGATTTATGCTAAAGATAAGGCCACGGGTGATCAAAGTGAGTCTTTTGTGGAAGCAATCAATTGCATAGATGTTGAAGTTACAAAGAAGTCAATTTTCATAACTAGTGATGAGGAGGATGATGCGGATTCAAGAAGTCGGTCGACTACTCACTCTATACAATTCAAGAAGCGCTCGATTAAACAAGAGAATGATAATTCAACATCTTCAAAAGAACCCAAGCTCAAGGAATTGAAACGAAAGAAAAATCTTCAAAGTGATGTTGATAGTTTGGTTTCTTCTCTTCTTGAAGCTACAAGTAATTTCGGGAAAATTTTTGATAATATTAATGTTAATCTTGGCACGATGGCTAATGCGTGGGCCAAAGCCGAGGAGAGAGAGCAGAAGATGCATGAAAAAGTGAATAAAGTCTTGGAAGAGGTTATGAAATTAGATGGCATCTCACCCTCTGAAGCTTTAGAAGTAGCTACAATTCTCATTGCTGAAGAACACAAGCTTAGCATCTTTTATCAAGCTCATTCGAACCTCAAGAAACAATATATGCTCGATCTTCTTAAGAAAAAATGAAAGTGGTCTTCTAAAAAGACATGAGTTGAGATGTTGTTATTAGTGGTTGAACTTGTAGTATGTGCTTGCAAATTATTAGTTGAATACTTGAATAATAGTATTGCAAATTGCTATGTTTTATCTTATTTAGGCTTGAACTATGTTGAATTTTATCAAAGAAATCTTGTTTTAATGTTTGCTTAAGTTAATTTTTGTACAAAAATGGACAAAATGCCCTTTGCAGATTATTACAAAAAAATCAACTTATGTGACAAACCAAACAATAAGTAAGGGAAACGTAAACAAGTGTTTCCCTTACATTGTTATTCCAAATAACATATAACCATAACCCTTACCTTTACCCTTACCCCTCTTTATTAATTCCCTTTCCCTTACATTTTCTCTTCCCATACCAAACACCCCTTTAATCTACACAGTCTCTTGCTAACCTAAAATAATCCCCCACCCTTAACCCCATCATCTTCTGAAATCAACACATTTTATAAAATCTACCGTCATCCATTTTATGAAATCATCCCCCCTTTGTATCCACATTTACCCACCTTCACCCTCATCCATGCATGTTCTGAAATCAATTGTCTATGAGTCCATCTCTCTCTCTCTCTAAACTTATGTAATCCATCTTGGTCTTACTTTGGGTGTTTGATTTGCTTTGAAACTCATTTTATGAAATTGAACAAAATTGACATATGGGTTTTGATTTTCTTTGCTTTGATATCTCATAAACATATCTACTAAAACCGAACCAGAATAGAGGAAGTAATATTTAATATAGGGTAAAATATTCTTTTAAAAGGTTGATTATCTTTTCTTAATTGTTGTGCCATTGAGTTTAGTAGCAAGAAAAACATAACAAAGTAAGTATAATTTTAAAGTGATATATTTAGTGACATTTAATTTAAATGTTACTATAAATTTCTAATAGTATATAGAAGATTTAGTGATATTTATTAGACCCTTTAACAGCATAATAAAAAAATCATACTAAAGCTTTTCTTAATAAGGGATGTAATGACGTTTCTCATAAATTTAACTATGGACTACAAGAATAATTACATATGTTATAAAGGCAAAATAAAGTATCACTAAATCACTTTATCATGAAAATTAAAATAAAACCACCAATTATTAAACTAAAAATATAAAGTAGTGATATCTTTTTAATTATCTCTAAATTTTATGTCGCGAAAAGTTAATATTTTTATAGTGAGAACCCCGATATAAATAACGTTTTATCTCAATTTATAATTTTTGAGAATGGGGTCATTTTAGTAATAACACCTTTTTAGATAAGATCATGAATTTGATTCTCATATAATTCTTTCCATTTTTTAGCCTTTTCTATATTAAAATAAATATAAGGGGAAATTTTAAGAAACTACATAGTCTATAGGTCTATTTGTAAAAAAAACTACCTTTTTTTTGCAAAAAACTACCTAATTTGATATATTTCTCTGCAAATGACTACCACTTAACGGAAAATGTTAATTAACCGTTAAGTTTGACGGTTTGACCAATTTGAGATGTTAAGTTGTCAATGTGACAGTATCTCATTGGTCATCGTATGTTAAAATAATTATAAATTAAAATACATAAATTAATAAAAAAAAAACAAAAGATATTTGACGTCATTTTAACCCATCATAACGATTTGTTTTTCAAACATCGGACGTCGCAATTACCCTAACGATGTAACTCCTTTGAAAAATCATTGTTATGTTGGGTAAAAAATGACGTTAAATATCTTTATCGGTTTACGTGTTGGGAAATAGGCAAATAAGTTCTTGTTTCGACCGGATTTCCGAAAGAGTTACCTCATTAGGGTAATCAGGACGTCCTTTTTTTGAAAAAAAATCATTATGATGGGTAAAAATGACGTCAAATATTTTTTATTTTTATTTTGTTAATTTATGTGTTTTAATTTTTAATTATTTTAAAATACAAGGAGCAATGAGATATTACCACGTAGACAACTTAACCTCTCAAATTGGTCAAACCCTCAAACTTAACAGTCAATTACCGTTTTCCGTTAAGTGGAAGTCATTTGAAGAGAAATATATCACATTCGGTAGTTTTTGCAAAAAAAAAAAAAATACATAAGCTTTTTTGCAAATAGACCTATAGATTAGATAGTTTTTTTTTTATAATTTTTCTTAAATATATTAAATACCAATGTATCACTCCCACATAATTTTACCAAATTAGTTAATCTTATAGAGTATCATACTTCCGCTGTTTTATTTAATTGCAACCAAATACTTTTTTACGCACTCTAATGCATTTGTCGGATTGCTTATATCTAGAATTATACTCAACTAAAAATTATAACAATTTGATATTATGAAAGTATCCACGAGATGAATAAAATAATATCTCATATGACTATTTTTTTTCTCGTTTAATGATCGCAATATGAAAAATGCTATCGGATGATGAATAATGTAAAAATAGATTTGGTGCAACTAAAAAAAGGAAGAAGTATTAACTATGATTTACGATGTGTAAATTTTATTTAACCGCAAGCGCACGATATACGTGTAGATGTGGGTCAAACACAAGGAAGTTAGGACAAGAAACTTGCTAATCTTGATTAATTATATTGCTTGAAGAGAAAAAATGTTTGATTGATTTTTGTCTAACAAACTACAAATGCAACAGGAAATATGGATTAAACTATATGATAAAGAGATCTAGGGTGTCAGAAATCCCCTAAAGTCTTGTATGATCTTATTAATCTCAAACTCTCGCTCTGTTGATTAAGTATTGGATTTAATTAGGCCCTTCTAATTCAATTCTCACACGCTAGTTTTATTGAACGATTAATAAGAACGTAACTAAAATTTACCCAAAAGCAAAGTCGATCCCAATCTCACACGCTAGTTCTATTAACTAGTCCGACAAAGCATGTTTAATTTAAGGCTATTAGCACAATTCAACCACTTTAATCCTAATTTCACAAGCACATTCAAAAATCAAATCATATTTGACTTATAGGTTCAAACCCTAACCCTAGAAAATGGATTAACTCACTAATCATAATAAAAGCAATAAATACAAATCCTTGGATGGTACTAGACCTGACTAAGAATGAAATGACAAATTCAAGAAAAAAAATAATTAAATTCCAAGAACACAACAATAAAATCCAGAAGCAATGAATGAAAAACAATAACAAGTTTTTATTGAAGAAAGATTAATGACAATAATTAAATTTCCTTAAAGGAAGATTAAAACTAATTAAAGGAATTAAAGACAAAGAAAATGAAATACTAAAGAAATCTTACAATGCTTGAAGGAAGATTAATGATGAACTTAATGAAAAACTAAATTAAATGCTGAAAATTAAGAGTAAAACTAATGGAAAAACGTAATTAAGTCTAAAGGAAGGAAGAAGGAGAGAAGAAATCCTAATAAGCAATTAAGGGTATATTTATACTAATTAAGAAGTTTAACCTAAACCCTTCAGAGAAAAGTGGATGAAAAACGCACCGCAAACAAACCGAGCTGAAAAAGGCCTACCGTCGAATCGACTTTCATGATTGTGTATCCTTAGCCGAGTCGGCTGTAGCTTCTAGAAAATGTGGGTTTTGGTCAGCACTTACCGTCGAGTCGGTAGTCATCCTATTCTTCCACACGCCGAGTCGACGTTTGCTTCAACATCACTGAAGCGGAATCGGCTTTTGCTTCTAGAACCCAAATGCTTTCAAGACTTGATCTTTTGCTCTTTTACATCACATGGCTTGATGCTATAGATGGTTTGATTCGTTCTTTGAGTCTTGTAAACATGATTAGCCACAAAAACCCACAAAAACGACTCAAAAATGTCATGATTCACTTATTTACCCACAAATTAGCCATAGAGTATCGAAATGAAGCAAACACGCCTAAAACGACCCTAAAACGACCCTAAAACGCCACTAAAACGCCCAAAAAAGCATATAAATGATAATACTAAATACAAATAATTGCACTTATCAATTTAATTTTTTATCTCAACAATGTATGATCTTTATGTACTTTTTTTTTCTACCGTCGGTCATCTATACATTGTGCTCCCTTGTTTAAGCTGTAATTAGGAACGTTATTAAATGTAATCACCTTTTTCTTTGGTAGCCATCTGTTTGATATTTTTAACTCAATTTACTCTCTAACTTCTCTTTAATTAAACCCTTCCAACTCAATCTGATCTTAATGCATCAAATCAAGATGAAAAGTGAATTTAACATTGAAAATGTGGAGATAATAAATTTTATGCGAAATTTCGGAAATTTCTTTAGTTTAACGAAATACTTTTTAAATAAATCTCTTCAAGTACCGCAAAAGCGGGGTCTTTTATATTTGCTATTTGTAGAATTTTTAATTTAAATTTGATCTCATTGTAAGAAATTAATTTATCGAATTTTTAATTAATATTATCTTAAATTTATCACATTTTTATTTATAAAATTAAAATATTTTAAAAATTTCTATATTCCACAAAATATGCGATTGCAACTTAACCTAAGTACAGTCATGTATTTTTCATGATTGCACCTAGGTAGAGTTTCACAATACATGCAAGTGCACCGAGATTCAGTCGCACATTTTGTATTACTACACCTAGATAGAGTCTCACATAACATGCAACTGTACCTAAATATAGTCGCAAGTTTTATGTCCCTTGACATTATTTTTTCTATATTTTAATGAAACTTATAAGAAAAAATTGTCAAAAACTTTAAGATTGTGTCTTGAACATTGAAAGAAAATATTATGTGTTAAAAAATCAGAGTTTTTTATTTGAGGGTAGGACAAATTAAAACTTTAATATAAAAAACTAGTGACAAAAAAATTCCCAATTCTTAAATATCGCCACCTTTTTCATTTTATCGCCACCCCCAAGGAAATTACAAATTTTGCCCCTGGATTTTCAAAAAATTACAATTTTGCCACTGAAGTTAAATTTTCTATATATACCACAATCGCACTAAAATTTTTCTTACCACACTTAAAACAAACTTACAAAAGCAAATTATTGGAGCAAAAACTAAGTTCAATCCGCAAAAAATTAATCGAGGTAATTTTTTTTGAATGTAATTAATTAAAATTTTTTTTAAAAAAAAACCTGGAGTGAATCGCCCAGATCTGGGCGATTGGACCCCGGTTCAATCGCAGTTTTTTTGGCGATTGAACCGGGGTCCAATCGCCCAGATTTTGGTGATTCAAAATAAATTTTTTTTTTCGTTTATTTTTGAATAATTGTTATTATTTTTAATTATATTATTATTGTTATTATTATTATTATTACTGTTATTATTATTAATATTATTATTGTTATTATTGTGGTGATTGTTATTATTTTTATTTAAAAATTTTTATTTTTGTTTTAATCATTAATTTATTATTTTAAATATTTTTTTATAATAATAATAATTATTATTATTAACTTTTTTATATAATTTTGAATACTGTTTTTATTATTGTTGTTGGTGATATTTTTTTTGAATTTAATTAATTTAAAATAATTAAAAAAAATTAAATCGCACAGATCTGTGCGATTCATAATTTTTTTTTCGTTTGTTTTAGAATAATTATTATTATTTTTAATTATATTATTATTGTTGTTATTATTATTATTATTATTTACTGTTATTATTATTAATTTTATTGTTATTGTAAATATTGTTGTGATTGTTATTATTTTTGTTATAAAATTTTTTATTTTGTTTTGATTATTAATTTATTAT
The DNA here is from genome assembly GCF_026212465.1 of Amaranthus tricolor. Classification (NCBI taxonomy): domain Eukaryota; kingdom Viridiplantae; phylum Streptophyta; class Magnoliopsida; order Caryophyllales; family Amaranthaceae; genus Amaranthus; species Amaranthus tricolor. Next base: position 18,849,729 of record NC_080049.1, read on the forward strand.
TTTAAATATGTTTGTTATAATAATTATTATTATTAATAACTTTGTTAATATTACTGTTATTATTATTAATTATTGATTTTGTTATTAGTGTTATGATTATTATTATTGTTTGTGTTATTACTGTTATGATTATTATTAATGTTTTGTATTTTGTTAATATTGTTATTAGTATTATGATTATTGTGAATTTAGAAAATTAACTACAATAATATTATTAATAATCGTAATAATAAATATGTTGTAACATTGTATTTGTTGGTAATGATTATTTAAATTTTGTTGTTGCTAATTAATTATTATTTTTTTTCATGTGGTTAATTTAACGTAACGTTTGATTATGTTCATTTATTATTAGCATATACTTAAATGATTAAAAATTGTAGTAAATGGTTGTTAATCAAGGAAAAGGAAAAGGAAAGGGTTTTTTTAGACACTTGTTGAGAGGTAATAGTTCTAGGCCTACCTTACTCAGAGGGGACCCGCATGAGAGGGGGGTAACGGGTTCTGCTAGGAGGGCTAGGCAGGAAGAGGCTGCCAGACACAGTATTGCCCAAAGGTCGAGTGTGCTGGACCCAGTGCGAACCCCTGTTGAGGACCAGGCTAGTAGCATTCAGAGTAGTTGGGGGGTTTCCAGTGACGATGATAATGATGCTGATGACGTTCAATACGAAGCTCCTGACTTTCGGCCAGTGAACTGCACTATTATCCGAGGGCGCGACGGGAGATTTGCACGTGGCGGCCCTAGTTCTTCAGCCGCATCTGAGAGCGCATGACGTAGTCTCGTCGAAAACGAGCCAGCACGGGAGAGCAGGCGCTCACAGTCCGCTGGCACGGACTGGTTAGTCACATCGCCCCAGCCCGGGGGGCCGACAGATACACGACTGATTTTTAGCTATGGCGGGCACATAGCTAAACTTATTTTCGACGGCTCCGAGCGTACGCCTCTGCTTCTGGAATGCCGTAGTAGGAAGAGGCCGTTGGAGGCCATCATCGGACTGAGGGATATGTCTGATGCGCTGTACGATGTTCTACCTGCCACTTCCCTCGGCCGACTACCGTACATTATGCACCAGCACATCGACTGTGCTTTGATATCGGCGTTCGTGGACAGGTGGCAGCCGGATACGAACACCTTCCACATGCCATGGGGCGAAATGACGATTATGTTGCACGACGTGCAACGCATACTGGGCATTGCAATTGAAGGTTCTCTGCCGGCTGAGCCTTCTGAGGCGGAGTGGCAGGTCGGTATCACCAATTTGTTCGGGGAGCCTATGTTTGAGCTTCGATGTAGAGGTGCATTCACCTGCGGCTGCGTGAACGTTGCTGAACTGAGGCAGCTGTGTCATAGGTCCCAGGCCATGGATACGCAGACGACAGCCTACTACATGGCTATCGTCGGCTCTACCTTACTGGCGGATAAGACCAGAACCGGCATGCGACCTCACCCGATACTTTCCGTGAACGTCGATCAGCATGAGATCGCCTGGGGTGTAGTGACCTTGGCCTACTTGTATCGGCAGCTCGGAATGGCATTTAGGGCTGGCTGCAAGACCATTGCGGGCTGCCTCACATTGCTGCAGACATGGATCTATGAGTACTTTCCCGCTTTCCGCCCTTATCCTCGCCGAGCAGACGAGCCGAACAAGACAAGGGCGGAGATGTGGTCGATGAAGAAACCATGTCGTGAGGTGGAGAGGCTGAGGGAGTGCCGTAGCATACTAGACTGCATGACGAAAACGCAGGTATTGTACATCACATCACACTTTAATATAAGCTATATTTTTAAGGTTACATTATTTTTATTTGTTAACTTGGCCTGTATGCAGGTGGAATGGACTCCTTACATTTCAGCTCCTAGGGCGTTGCTCAATGAGCACCCACGCACCACCTTCATCGGGGTATCACTTGCTTTGATATCATCGAGGTGTACATGTCGGAGCGGACAGTGCAATAGGTCGGGTTTGTGCAAGCTATTCCCCCCGCTCCTATGAGACCAGTGAAGGCTATGCGACCGGCACACGGTACCTACTCCGTGACATTTTCTTCTTCGGATGCCTTCTTGGAGGCATGGAGTAGGTTCCCCTTTAGTGCCCGCATTGGTGAGCAGGCACTTCGTCGGGCATCTGTTCCATCGTCAGCGGTGTTATTACGTGGTGGTGGTTGTGGCCCGCGTAGATTATTCCACAGCATAATCCTAGTAGTGAAATGTGTTTCAATATGTCTGGTAAAATTGTCAACTGCTTCTCTCCAACGTTGATGGATGGGTGGGAGTGGGGATGAATCGTCGTTCATTAAAAGTTGAACAAAATGATTTCCATTCACCCAACATATACGTATAACTTTATTCACACTTTGCACGCCCAGTGCTTTCCTTAACGGAAGAACTAAACAGTTGTACATCGGATCAGCATTAGCTGAACCATAATAAGCAATGCCAATGTTAAGAAATGTAGCTGTAGAGTACAATGCCATCGGTGCATCCATCCAGTGAATATAAGGAGCAGGTCCATCGCCATGTGACCCTATTCTGAATATAGCATCGTCTAACGATTCCTGGGACAAATGCAAACTTAGGTATTGCGCTCTGTTAATTTGCATTTCTATACACATAGCACGTCTTAAAAGAGGCCATGCCTCTTCACCTCCCAACTATGTGACGGAAATAGCTCTGAATCCACAGTTACCATCACCTAACACATCAATCCAGTCATACAAGTAAGGAGGAATAATGAATGGGATGTGATTAGGCCATGGAAAATCTTAAAAATCACGACCTCCTGCATCATCTGCAATTATTGAAAATAAGGTTAATATAAGCTGTAACAAAGTGATGTAAACAACGGAATGGAAAGTCATGTACCGGATAAGTTGAAAGTAAACTTAATTCCAACTGAAGATTGCGTTTCTCGACCACTGGATCTGCCACTTGATCTCCCCCGGGAGGAAGAGCTAGACCCCCGACCCCGAGAAGATGATTTGCTGTATTCAAATGCACTTTTATTTCTTTTCATGGTTTTGCTTGTGCTTGGTCTTCCCTTTCTCGGTGGACTTGCGTAAGGCTCAGGTATTTCGGCTCCATCAGGGTGTAGTTCATACTCAAGTACCTGAGACATTCGGCGTACAACTGGGGGATCAGATTTTAGAACTTCATCGACCAGAGATTAAAAGTACTCTTTGTCATCGGCGTTCGCGTATCGTACTCCTTCATTGGTTTCATCTCCTACCTCTGTGTACCTCAAAGTACTCCAGAATGTATGAATGTCATCCGCATACAAAGCACCGTGTTTACCGATAGACATATATAAATAACAAGCACACGACAATCCATGGGTTTGTTGAAGTACACAACCGCATTTGTTTAACATAAAATCACCCAATTCTAACATACGGTTATATTTAAGCCGCAGCTGCTCCAAGGCATAGATAGATACGTGGCGATATAAAGGTCTAAAGATATGCTGTCGCAACGACCTTGCAACAGAATTCATGGATTCCTGTAGCGCTTGTCGGATCTTGGCTTGCTGATTTGTCATCTGTGCGTGTGCCCTTTTAAAAAGGGTATCGAAAGAGCTATTACCACTACCAAGGTAATACTTGAAAGACGAGTGCTAGCTTTCAACTCTGCTGGTAGTCTGGTTACCCATGTGCAAAACATCATTTGTCCAAGCACGCAAAAATTTCTCTCTAAGTGGAATCCATGTTCCAGCTAAATACCGAACAACCTTTTTGTTCCTAACCGACCACATATTCACGATCGCTTGCCATTTCTTTTCAAATTCTCCGATTGTAGAACTTTCAACCAAGGGGTTCCATCTACCTTTTTTGAATATTTGCCCTTGTTGATTTTTTTCCCCCCACACAACTTGTCCACCATGTTCTTCACGTCGTTTGCAATATGCCAAATGCATAACAAATGCCGCACAGCTACATTAAACACAACATTGAACATAATTAAGACATATTCAATAGATAGAACGACAATAATTAATCAACAAAACCTTTTTACCTGGAAAGACGTCACGAATAGCTGCAGATAAACCTTCGTCTCGATCGGTTACAATGACGCAAGGAGTCTGAGCTGTGCCGAAAATATCTCTCAATCCCTGTAACACCCAAGAATACGACACCGCTGTCTCATCTCGCATCAAACAGAACGCAACCAAGAAGTTGTGATTGGTTGGTGTCATTCCGATCACTTCACATAGTGGCCACTTTTGTTTGTTCGTTTTGTGCGTTGTATCTATCAACACAACATACGGCCACGTACGTATCATTTGGATAGAGTTAGGATTTGCAACTAATAGTCTGCTCAATTCTCCTTCGCTATCCAAGTCTGTCCAGACCACATAATTAAGTTCTGTGGCCATATAAAGACAGTGTTGAAGGGGAGTCCTACCCTCCATCTCTTCTCTCCTTATTGATTGCCTAATATTATATATCTGATTCATACTAGCATAAAAACCAGGAAAATTATCTCTAATAGAATTCATAATAAAGGTCGGTTGCATTCCGGTTGCACTAAGCTGTCGTATGTGCTCCCGAATATCTGCATTGATCCTATTTGCCCTTACATGACCATCTCTGTACACTAAGAACGGGTGGTTATGTCTTCCTTTTTCACCAGGACACACCCTTACCATCCAAGATCTTTCTTCTGGTTTACGACTACTTGCTACAATCAAAAATTTACACCCGCAACTTCAACTTTTAGAACCAGGTCGGGCGGTATTATCTAGATTATGTAAATCACTCCTAATATTACCATAGCGATGACATCTTAAATACACACTAACTCTAGAACGTCCTTCTATTTTTTTTATAAGAAGCACGTGTAAATTGAAAACCAATTGTTATTGCTATCGCATCGGCCCAACTATGTAATTCATTTAAGGAAATAAATTCCCTATCCGTATCAAATATACCGGAGTAATCTACGTTGTCTCCGAAGTTTTCAAACTCCTGCAAATGTTAAATACAAAATGATACAAATGAATTACAATAATAATGAAAATATAAATAATAATAACAAAAATTAATAAAAATACTAATACTAAAAAAAATAATAATAAGAACAAGAACAGTAATAATAATAATAATAATAATAATAATAATAATAATAATAATAATAATAATAATAAAATTAATAATAAAAAAAACGTAAATAAAAAAATATATATTAATCGCACAAAATTGGGCGACTGAACCATGGTTCAATCCCCCACTTTTGTGCGATTATTATATATATATATATATATATATATATATATATATATATATATATATATATATATATATATATATATATATATATATATATATATATATATATATATATATATATATATATATATATATATATATATATATATATATATTTTAAATTTGCACCGATTCAAATCGAAAAATTTACGTACCGAATCCGATTCGTAGTCGCTTTCGTTAGCCATCGTTAATCAATTACAAGTAACAGCTTGTTTAAAACAAAAGAACGTTTTTAAAGAATTTTTAGAGAGATAGTACCGTGTTTGAATTCGTACATGAATGCGTCAATATATATAGAAAAATTTTCGGGATTAAAGTGTTAATAGTGTTATTAAGTGTGATTTACTTTTGTTAATTAAGTTTTAAGTCCAGTGACAGTTTTGTAATTTTTTAAAGTTCAAGGGTAACATGGTAATTTCGTTGGAGGTGGCGATAAAATGAAAATGAATGGCGATGTTTAACAACACACAAATTTTGATGACAAATAAAAAGGGGGTCATTTACTTAACTAAACTTTCTTGATGCTAGTGATGCTATACTGCGGCATGAAAAGCGCATAACACTAACTAAAATGCAATGGGCATTCTAAACTAACATCAAAATTTCCAATCACGCATGTGCATATAGAATTAAAATACTGACATGCAGTAAGGCTTAAGATTGTTTTTATTTGCCGATGTCAATTTATATAATTTTTTTGTGAGTTTTAAAATGCCAAATTGATTGTATTAACAAATTAAATAAAAAAAATTACATTTAACAATAATTAAATATTCCAATTAACAACAATTTAAATAAAAAAAATACATAAACCAACAATTTAAATTAAAAATTTAGATTCAACAACAATTTTACTAAAAGAAGTTCTTCCAAGTTTCTAGTCACTAAATCAAGAGAATTGTTTACTTAAAGTTTATGATAAATTTAAATTGAAAGGCAAATTTATGAAGTAATAATTGTAAGGAAATTTAAATAGAAAAGTAGTGAATTGATTTATTGGCAAAGGAAGATGAGAGAGAATATAAAATTGCTATTTTTTTCATTGCCAGAAAATAATTACATCAATGGGTATTTCTTGTCATTAATATTGGTTACAAGCTTACTTTTTCTAGCAACTTCTATGATGATATCTTTTATATATATATATATATATATATATATATATATATATATATATATATATATATATATATATATATATATATATATATATATATATATATATATATATATATTTTAATTCTTTAGTCTACATATATTTATGTTTAATATTTTTAAAATCTTAGATTTTTCTAGATTACTTTTAACACTTCCCTTAATCTGAAAAATCTTGAAATTTGAGTTGTCTTCCAAACTCGATAAATCTATCAGTTGATATGGATTTTGTGAAAATTTCTGCGAGCTCCTCCCTCGTCTTACAGAACTGTAGTTCGATCTCTTTCTTGTCTACCAACTCACGAATGTAGCAATGTCGTATCTCGATGTGTTTTGATATGCTACGAAACACTAGATTCTTCGTCATTGCTATTGTTGAGATGTTGTTGTAGAATATTGTAGTTGGTGTTTCTTACTTATGTTGTAGATCGATCAATATCTATCTAAGCTAGACTACTTCACATAATGCACTTATTGCTGCAATGTACTATGCTTCTGTTGATGATAATGCGACAGTTGCCTACATTTTTGATGACCATGAGACCACTTTATTTCTAATCTGAAATACGTACCCGCTTGTGTTTTTTCTATCATCCACGCTTCCGGCTCAGTCCCTATCGGTGTATCCAGTGTGCTTGAAATCTTTTCCAGTCTCATACATGATCCCATAGCTCTTCGTTCCCTTAATGTATCTTAGAATCCTCTTTGTTGTTGTTAAATGATCCTTGCTCTTTTCACTCATGAACCTGGATACGATGTTGACAGCATTGACCATATCTGGTCTTGTATAAGTGAGATAAATGACAAAACCAACCAAGCTTTGATACATTGCTTTGTCGACTTTGGTGTGCCATCGTTCTTTGATAACTTCTCGTTGATTGCCATTAGTGTAGCCAGTGGTTTACACTCCTTTATGTTGAATTTCTTAAGAAGTTCTTCTACATATTTCTCTTGTAATAGAAATATTCTTCCTGAGCTTTGTTTGATTTGTATGCCAAGTAAGTATTTCATTGTACCAAGGTATGTCATCTCGTACCCCTTCATCATAATCTTCTTAAATTTTTCGATCATTGTTGGATGTTTGCCTGTATAGATTAGATCATCCACGTACAAGCATATAATGAGAAAGTTGTTACCTTGCGCAGAGCTTTTCGAAGGCGGTATACTTTGTCTTCTTGGCCTTTGATGACATATCCCTGCGGTTGCTTGATGTATACTTCTTCTTCGAGTTCTCCATTTAGAAATGCTAATTTGACATCGACCTGAAAGACTGGTAGTTGATGTTGTGCTGCTAGTGCTAAGACTATTTCGATTATCTCCATGCGAAAAACTGGTGCATATGTTTCATTGAAGTTGAGTCCCAGTTGTTGTGCAAATCCTTTTGTAACGAGCCTTGCTTTGTACTTGTTGATCGAGCCATCATCATTATGCTTCACCTTGTAGAGCCACTTGAATCCGATGACTTCCTTGTCTTGTGGCTTGTCTGCAAGCTCCCATGTGTGATTCTTCTTGATCATTTTGATTTATTCGTTCGTAGCCTCGATCCATGTTTCCTCTTGTGCTGCTTCTTGAAATATTTATGGCTCACTAGAGAACAACAGAGTCATTATTACTTGGTCACAATGGTAATCTTGTAGCCATGTTGGCGGTTGTCAATCCCTTGTTGATACTTCAGGCTTTTTAATGTTGAGGCGTTGAGCGTGATATTTGGCTTCTTGAGCTAGGGGATGATCTTATATTTTCAAGTGTGCTTGGACTCGGAGATGATAGGTTTGTTGGTTAGTCTGCTCCATCTTCTTCACTTGGATCTCTTAGGAAAGTATTTCCTTCACGAGCTTCAAATTCTTTTTAATTCCACGTCCATTATGCTGCTTCGTCGAAAATTACGTCTTTTGAAATGATTAATTCTTTGGAATTGGGCTTGTAGAGGCGATATCCTTTTGTTTCGTGACTGTGTTCAATGAATATGTATTTTTCTCCTGTCTCATCAAGCTTTTTTCGATTCTCCTTCGAGATGTGGGCATATATAAGCTACACAACCGAATGCTTTGAGGTGCTTTACTCTTGGCTTTCTCTTGTGCCAAGCTTCATGTGGTGTTAAATCCTTAACTACTTCTGTGGGAGATCTGTTGAGGATATATATTGTCGTGTGAACAGCTTCAGCCTAGTATCTTTTGAGTAGATTTTTACTTTACAACATGCTACAGGCCATCTCCGCTATAGTGCGAGATTTCCTTTCTGCAACACCATTTTGTTGAGGTGTGCGTTTGCTGTAAGTTTTCTTTTAATTTCATGCATTTATTGAATCCGTTGCTTGTAAATTATTCTCTACTTCATGATCTGTTCTAAGGATCTTAACAGAATATCCACTTTGATATCCTGTAAGGGCTTTGAATGGCAAGAAGTGGGAAAAAACTTCTAATTTTTTCTCCAGGAAATATACCCATATCATGCGAGAGTAGTCATTTACGAACAATAAGAAATATCTTTTTTCGCCAAGATACAGATTTTTGGTTGGACCCCAAATATCTGCATGAACAAGCTCTAGATTAGGAGTCTTGGCCCTCCAAGATGTAATAGGAGATGACAATTTGTACATCTTGCCATATATACAACCTTCACAAAGTGTTTTTTCATTTTTAATTGATGGTAGACCAATTACCAATACTTTTTGTTTTAATGGTTTTAGACTGTTGAAATTTAAATGCCTGAATCTTAAATGCCATAAGGTAGATTCATCAATCATTGAGGTTAAAACCATTTTTTTTTTCAAATGACATTTCTAATGGGAGTATTTTTTTGGGAGCTATTTCGACAGTTGTTATTATCAGACCTTTATTTTTATCATACATTTGACATTTGTTGTTCTCAAATTTAACCATTTAGCCTTTTTTTAATTAATTGGCCTACACTTAATAAATTTTGTGCAAGCCCGGGAATATAGAAAACTTCATGAATTAATTTTAATGAGCCATTTTTTTTAACGACGATTGTCCCTTTTCCGGCGACATCTTGTTTTTCACCATATCCAAGTATGATGTGTGTTTTAATATTTTCGTCAAGAATGATAAAATAATTGTTATCACCAATCATGTGATTTAAACAACCACTATCAATATAGCATACACTATTTATTTTTCTTGTGCATTTAATCAAGAATAAAATATTTGTTCTCCGAAATTATTATTTTCGGAATAGTTTGCTTCTTCCTTTGGTTGATACCAACAATCTTTTTCAAGGTGAGTGTGTTTTTTTACACCTCTTACATTTATAACAACAATCATTAGTATTGTGGTTAGTAATTTTACATAATTTACAATAAGGGCCATTTTGATTATTTACTCGACTTCCCTTGATTTTTAAAATTTCTTTCCCCCTGCCATGATTATATGATGTTTCTCTTTCTTCATAATTTTTGCCATGATCATTTTTATTTTTACCCTTAGAAGATTTTAATTTAGCTTTAAAAACTTTTTCTAGTGGTTCTTTGTTAAATCTTTTAAATCTATCTTCGTGTTCAAGTAGTAGTGATCCTATTAGTTCGAAGATACTTAATTGAGATAAACTTTTCTTGTTAACATGTTCTATCGTCGTGGCAATAATGTTATAGTTTAAGAGACTCTTAATATTTTTTGAATCACGCTTTAATCTTCTATTTACCACCATTCGATGTTATTTGATAAACTATATTAGCGATTCGGTCAAAGAATGAATGTATTGTTTCATTTTCTGCCATAAGTAAATTATTAAATTCTATCCATAAAGATTGGAGTTTAAAAAGAATTACCTCTTTGGAGCTTCTGTATTTTGTCTCCAGCATCCTACAAGCCTTCATAACTGTTTTTGCGGGCATGATTGTCGTAAGTATTGTCTCGTCGACTCCTTGATATAATAGGGACAAGACATAGTTATCTCTTATCCTATTTTGTTTGTATTTGTTTTATTTTGGTTTCATCCCAAAATGACTCTTTGGTGTCATCTTTTGGCGGTTGCTCATAATCTTCTTGCACTAATTCTCATAAATCATGAGAGATAAATATTGACCTAATTTGCATGATCCATTGTTCATATTTTTCTCCCTTAAATGTGGGACCCCAATTAACTTCGGGGTAGTTAATGGTTGAGATCATTTTTTTTATTTTTTTGTTAGAGATTTTTTTTATTGTGGAGTATGAAAAATTAGTTAATGTGTTTAGAGTGTGTGGAGGTCTTGGTTTAATTTGCTCTTGATACCAAATGTAGGAAAATATAGATAGAAGAGTGGTGAATTGATTTATTGAGAGAAGAAGATGAGCAAGTATGTAAAATGATTATCTTTTTTGATTGCCAAAAATTGATTACATCAATGGGTATATACAGTTATCAATATTGGTTACAAGCTTACTTTTTGTGACAACTTATATGATAATATCTTAGATATTTTTATTTTTTAATTCTTTAGTCTAGATAAATTTATGTTTTAATATTTTTTAAAATCCTAAATTTTTCTAGATTACTTTTAACAATAATTGTATCAAGTTATCAACCATAATTTAAATCTCAATTTCCTTTGTTATGAATGGTAGTATACTAATGTGATTATAAATGATACTATACTAATGTGTGACTTGAGTGCACATTAAAGGGTTGAATTCATGTGTGTGACTCTTGAGTTGTGGAATCCAAAAGGGTGTAATAAGGTGAAGAGTATTCATGGGAATTATTGGTGTTAATGAAGATTAAGGTGAAGAGTCTCATGTGTGTGACTCTTGAGATAATGCCTTTTCAAGTTCTTAGAGTTATTTTATAGTATTCATTACCCTAAATTAACTATGTATTTATGTGAGCCATTCATCTTCAAGTACCTAGCACTATAAATAGGGCTCTCATACCCACACTTCAAGTATGTAAAAAACACATCAAACACAACCCTTAAGCCAAACACATAGCCTATTGTTGTTATCTCTATCTCAATTGTAATTCTTCATATTGAAGTGTTGTTTGTATTCATTTGATATAATATAAACATAACTACACACCACGGAGGACGTAGCCATCATTGGGTGAACCTCCTTAAATTTTTGTGTCCTTGTTTGTTACTTTGTCAAACTTATTTTTGCTCATTGTTGTTTGTTCTTAACATCGTAAGTATTTGGCGATCGTTTTCATCCTTTTATTTAATGTTTAAAAAATAATATATACTGGAGAATTCTTTATAAGGTTTGCTAAGAGTCTTTAAAATATTTAAGGCGACTCTATATGTACGATGGATGAATGGAAAAGAAGCACAGTCTTTTGGGAATCAATGTTAACATCCTCCATGTAATGTTAATAAAATTATTTTTTATGCTCATTGACAATATGGGTAACTTGGTAAACCTTCATGATACTTTTTTGGACAATTCTATGACAACAAAGTTTGAGAACAAGGCTTTAAGCACCACTAGAAGTGGTTTTGGGCCTAGATGCGAAGGATTAAATGAAAGTATTGCTCAAACTTATAAATTAACGATATCCCTATTTCGGTGAGGATACACAAGTATAGAAATGGCTTGTTGGGTCGACCTTCTAGGATCCGTTGGTATGAAAACGAAGTTATTGATACCAAAAAAACATATTTTTATATGGGCCTAAAATACGCATTTTGCCGCATTTTAAAGATACAACCAACATAAGTTTTCTCGTCTCAGTCCTAAGAAAACTGATGCAAAACGGTTGACACAAAAACCAAAAAAGTCATTTCTATATGTCGCTACTTTTTATTATTGTGTTGTCACCTCTTTTGACAATTTTGCCCCTGAACATTACTTTGAACATAATTTACAACGAAATTGTCCTATGAAGCCAAAAAAAGGGGCGCACAAAATGTGCAACTATTTCCATTATTGTAAAATTTTGTGTAATACTAGTGATTAATTAGTTTTTTTTAAGATTTATTAAAAAATTGTTACTTCTTTTGTTCTTATCATTTACTTTTTCACACCCTTTAATGTATGAATTCAATCGGTAATATCTCTAATTATGCATATCAAAAAATTATGAAAACTAGAAATTAATAAATTTGAATCAAGACGATTGAAATAAGATTTTATATGACTATGTTTGAACTTATAGATTATCGAGAATCTGAAAGTCAATTTGCTTGACGAATAGTATCGAAGTCAACTATGATGCAATTAAAAACAAATGGATAAAGTATCATTTATCTTTTTTGGTTAACGAACATGATTGTGAATAACAAATACTAATTACTTTGGTTTAAGATTTTTAGTTATTATATATCATTTTGGTTAGCAATCTTTGTTTGATAATTGAAAATGATAACTAATGAAAATCAATTTGAAAATACAGATGCATTATTACATAATTGGCTTTAGGTGACACTCTTTTGAAGCTTCTTCTTGGGAACTTTACTTATTTTGTTGTATACTTCATAAGCTGTTTATCAAATTGGCATTCACATTAATTTGATCATTTGCTCCTTAATTGATTCTTATTGGAACAACCCTTCAAATTTGATAGGAACTTCAACAATCTAACCTACAATTTTATTTATGCGCACATATTATTTAAATAATAATTATTTATTTATTATCATCAAAATCATTCATAACTCAAATCCGAAAAAGTGATACCAAAAAGCTACGATCTTGATTCACAAAATTCACCAAGAATTTACTATGCTCGGCAAGGTGGCCGAAGAAATCGTATCAATATTTAATTGATAGTCTTCTAAATTTTCACATTATAAAGCTTCCACCTTACCTATTTTCAAACAAAATTTTGAACCTTAATCATAGCACACTTAGCGCATGTTAGTACTCCTTCTGTTATAACAGACTGATATATCCTTCATAGCTGGCATATACCCTATATATAGGGTACCTTCTCATATTCTTTTTAATTGCTTTCATATGATTTTTAATTGCTTTCATATTCTTCAATATACATCAAAGATGATTTCACCTTTTTTCCAATGTTCTCTCTAAAATTGTAACATGGTATCAGATTGCTCAGGAATTTGATCCTCTCTTGCTTGATCATCTTAATCATCCTTGTTTCTTGAATTGCTGCCTCTTCAATTTGATCATCTTGCTACTTTGATAGGCTGCTTCTTTAAATTGCTACTTTGCATGTATGTATTCTTCCTACATTTTCTTTGTTCTTTCTTCTTCAATCTTTCTTTTGCATGTGATTCTTTGAATCTGTTGTTGCTTTCCATTCATTCAACCTTTGCTGCAATTGCTCACTTTGTCCTTACTAATTTCCAATTTCATTTTCTCATTCATTCTTTCCATCACAATTATGACTGAAACTCCACAAAACATTCCTAATCCTGACCTTACCACCATATTTGGTGGAGTCTATTACATACATCCATCAGACACTGCTTCTAAGCGTCATACCAATTGAACTTTGACTTAATGTTGAAAATTTTCAACACTGCTGTTAGTTTGGTGAACTTTGTACATCCAGGGTACAAAGGCTTTTGAGAAGCCTCTGTCAACAAGTCAAAAACACGAGGACGTTTTCCTAACTCATCCTTGACTCCCTCCATCATCTCATCAACACGATCCACATCCTCATCGACATTCTCTTCATCTGTCTCATACCCATCAACATGATCTACTACATCCTCATTGACATCGGCCACATTATTGATGTCCTCAACAACACTTTTCTCTTTGTAAACTCCCTCCTCACCATGCCAAACCCAAACATGATATTGAGGCCTAAACCCACGTCGAAGTATGTGCTCCCTAAGGATATCAACACTATCTACCTTTGATACATTGCCACAACTGACACATGGGCAATAAAAACCAACTCCCCCCGTCCTAACTTGATGTTCAACCGCAATACTACAAAATTCTAATACGTCATCAATAAATTCCGACGATTCAATGCTTCCATACATCCAAGAACGATCGTTTGTCATCCTAATTAGTGTGATTAATTGATTCAAAACAAAATTAATACACAACTTTTAATCATATATACTTAACGAACTCTAACTAACCACAAAATTAAGTAATAATCATTCATTTAACACAAATTTAACAAATTACGATAAATTTAAAACTTAAAAACCACACATATCTGAATTTATATTGATGGATAATTCTTCTTGAAAAGGGCTCTAGTCATGTTAGAAGTGAGCATCACGAAATTTAATTTCAATTAAGATTAAGTGGTTTAATGGTAATTAAATTAAATAATAGAAAAGGACTTTTCAAGTTAATGTTAAAGATTATTATACTAAGCTAGCTAGTTCAAAAGTTAATACATACCTCAATCATGAATCGATGGATGAAAGTTTCGGATGATAATGTGTTTATTAATGTTTGAATCATTATTGTCTCACTCATAGCTATTAGTTTTAGATTATTGGGTAAACTAAGAAAAGTAAAGATTAGACGAAAATTGTTTTAAAAAATTTACGTAAAAATTTATTTTTACTCTTTAGCTGATACAAGAATCAACTTTCTATATATTAATTTTTTGATTATAAAATCTCTATATATTAAATTTTTTGATTATAAAATTTCAATAAATTTGAATTACAAAAATATAAACTATTTAAGATAGCATAAATTTGTCTTTGTTTATTCTTTTACAAACTTTTAGAACTTAATACTTGGATTTCAGATTTAAAACTACATAGATTTCAATACCAAATTCGTTTTCTAATTTTATTAGTGAATGAATAAATTCTTGTCATATTTCTAATTCCTTTAGTCATGAGTTATATCAACTTATTCCATTTCCATTCTAAATTATATATTGTGCATCTTTCTGAATAGTTTTTCGTTTTCAACTTAAATTACTTGTATTTAGCATTTAGACAACAGCAACAAGAACAGAATAAGCAACAAGAACAACAACAAGATTTTTTACAAGAACAGAAGATGAACAGAAACATAATTATATTCGATGAACAGCAACAAGAACATCAACAAAATTCGAAGTTGGTTCAAAATAAAAATAAGGCAAATAATTTAGGTTTTTTTTAGATATTTATCACACGTACAGTAGATGAACAGAAGCAACAAGAACATTTACAAGAACAGAAGCAACAAGAACAGCAACAAAACAGAAGCAACAAGTAGGTTTATGAAAATTCGAAGTTTGATGATGAACAAGAACATAAGCAAGGATTTACCTTCAGAACACAAGTTTGATGATGTACAGTAGATGAACAAAAGCAACAAGAACAGCAACAAGTTTGTGAAGATGAACAGCAACAAGAATGATGAATAACAGCAAATGAATAACAGCGTTTGTGAAAATGAAGATGAACACAAGAAACGAACACAAATGATCTTGATGCTTAATCTTATACGTTTGTGAAGATGTAGAAGAGGAACGAAGCAAATGAAGATGAAGATGAAGATGAAGCGTTTTTTCAATGAAGAACAAAGCAAACTGTATAACGTATTTGAGAAGATATGCGAATAAAAAATTAAGAAACTGGCGGGTTTTAACAAAATAAATTTTTGTCCAACGGTCATTTGCTCCGGTTCATAACAAAACCGGAGCAATTAATCTAATTTTGAAGAGTTATTTGCTGCGGTTGTGGAAAAACCGGAGCAATTAATCAACTTTTATGAAGTATTTGCTGCGGTTGGGGAAAAACCGGAGCAATTAGTGCATGATGCTAGGTTATTTGCTGCGGTCAAAGGCACAACCGCATCAATTAGAGTATATTTTTTTTTCTAATACATTTTCCTACTTTTGCTGCTAATACACAAAAACCGTAGCAAATGATGAGCAGCAAATACATTTTTTTCCACTAGTGTTCATACATTGATTGGCAAGAATCCATACTCTTAAGCCTTTCCACTAAGAACAAATTAGGATTCATAGATGGTAGTTTGCCTAAACCTCCTGCCACAGATCATACATACAAAGCTTGGTGTCGTTGCAATGATCTTGTGAAGAGTTGGTTGCTAGCATCTGTTGACAAAACAGTTGGTAGAAGTGTGAGATTTAAAAAGACTGCTGCTGATGTTTGGACAGACTTGGCTGAAAGATTTGACCAACCTTCGTCTACTCTCTTGTATTATTTACAAAAGAAATTACTATTACTTGAACAAGGCAGTGATTCTATATCTGAATTTTATACCAAAATCATGGCCATATGGGATGAAATGGACAGTTAAGATCCCCTTGCTATTTGTGCTTGCAATAACTGTATTTGTGCTACAGGTAGAAAGAATTTGAAATCTCAACAAGATAGTAGAGTAATGATGTTTCTTATGAAGTTGAATGATGATTAAGTTCAAGCCAGAACAAATATCTTGATGATGAATGAACTTCCTAGTTCGGGGAGTGCATACAGATTCTGTGTGCAATAAGAACGATATAATGAAATCAAGCAGGTTGTTTCTTCTTCCCATGAATCCCTGCTTTTGTAGCTGATCGAAGAAAATTTCAAGATAAAAATAATTTTGCCAAGAGCACATATCAACCACCTCAATTCAGAATGTCAGGTACTAAGAGATCTAACAACTGGTTCTGTGACCATTGTAAGTTGTTTGGTCATACTGCTGATAGGTGCTACAAATTACATGGTTATCCACAAGATGGAATAACACTAAGGAGAAAAAATATGCACATATGACTCATTATGGTGTTGATGATGAAGACAGTCAAGATTCTACTGATTGTCAATCTGGAAACCTAAATACTGGAGTTCAGACCTGGCACAATCTACCTACTGCAACCTCAACATCTACTTCTACAGCTCCCACTATAACTCAGGAGCAATATCATCAACTCATGAGCTTACTCTCAAAACATACCTCAGATACTTCGGATTCTTTGAACAAGACATCTCCAAACAATGGAACTGCATTCATGGCAGGTAGTTCTTATTTCTTTTCTGTTTATAGAAAGTGCATGTTATCCGCTTTCACACCTATATGTATAATTGATAGTGGTGCAAACTGACCACATATGCCATGATTTGAAGTTGTTTCAAAAATTTGAACCTGTCAAAAATCTTGATAATACTATAACTGTTCCTGATGGTAGAAAGGTGGCTATTAAACATATGGGGACAGTCAAACTGAATGATAATGTGATATTAGATAATTTGCTTCATGTTCTAGATTTTCATTTTAATTTGATATCAATATATAGACTTTGTGAGACTTTGAAAGTTGTAGTTCAATTCACTCCTACTGAATGTATTATTCAGGGTCAACCTTTGATCAATCCACAAGTTCTTGGTAGGATTTTTCATGGTCTATATTGCACCAATCCTTGGGATAAAGGTTCTTCTCATACCTCAAGACAAATCAGTTGCTATAGTGCTGCTCATAACACTGCTGTAGAGGAATTGAAACTATGGAATTTAAGATTAGGACATATTCCTTTTACTCTTTTGAAAGCTATAAGAAAAAATGTTGTATCTGTGAATAAGATAGATTGTATTTGTCAAGTTTGTCCAGCAGCAAGGCAAACAAGATTTTCTTTTCCACATAGTTCAATCAAAACAATTAAACCTTTTCAATTGATTCATGTTGATCTTTGGGGCCCTTATCATGTAATTACTCAAAATAAATACAACATGTTTGTTACTATTGTGGATGATTTTTCCAAGCACACTTGGGTGCATTTTGTCAAAAATAAGTCTGATGCTGTCACTATAATGAAGGACTTTGTGATTTATGCTGATATACAGTTTGGGTGTGTAGTTCAATCAGTAAGATGTGATAATGCAAAAGAATTGACTGAAGGAGAAATTTTGAGATATTATAATAGTAAAGGGATAGTGTTACAGAAAAGTTGCAGTTCTACTCCACAACAGAATGGAGTTGTGGAGAGAAAACACAGGCATCTCATGGAAACGGCTAGAAGCCTGTATATACAATCTAAAATTCCTGTATCCTATTGGAATGAATGTGTTTTATCAGCTGTACATTTGATCAATAGAGTCCCATTAAAATCTATACAAAATTTTTCTCACTACAAGAAAACTTGTTTTTAGCAACAAGTTTTAGCAACGACTATATTTTTTTCGTTGCGAAAAATACAAGTTGTTGCGAAATCCGTTGTTGTTGCTAAATAATCGTTGCCATAAAAAAAAAGTGCGGGCTTTGAAATAATTAATATTTGTTTTTTGCAACGATACCAGTCGTTGCTATAAAGCATTATTAGATAACGCAACAACACGAGTCGTTGCGAAAAATTATTTTATGTATTGCAACAACAATGTTATTGCAAAATATTCTCTATTTTATTTCTTCTCTCTTTTCCTTTTCTTTTAATTTGATTAAAAATACCCAAACCCTTCCCTTCTCCCTCACTTCGATTGAAACCAAAAATCAGCCAAACCACACTCCTCAATTGAACACATCAAAATCCAAGAACACCTTCTTCCTTCTCGCCGTTTCCTCTTAAATTGGCTGATTTCTTGCTTGAATTCTGTTGATTTCTTGAGGGTAGATCCGCATCTTCTTCTTCCTCTCGCTAAAACTCAAAAGCAACAACTGCATCCGTATGTCCTTTCCTTCTTCTTGTGCCATTTTTTTTTGAGTCCCGATTTACATGTTTGATGATGTCTTGCCTTCTCCTCTGCCTTAGTTCTTGAAGAACCCAGCAACAAACAACGAATCTACCCTCAAGAAACTCAAATCAAGTGCAGCAGCCATGGCCGCCTTCTTCACCTCGATTCTCTGAACAACACAATAACAATATTCCTTCTTGCCCTCGATTTTCGAAGAAATAAGGGGTAGTTGGGTTCCTTTTGATTGCTGGGGCATGAATTTGAAGCAAACAATCAACTTCTTGTTCTTCCTTTGAAATAGACACCCAATTCTTCCTGCAAATTATGGTAATTGTTTTATCTATTCAATTCTTTTGTAAACCGTAAATTTCAACCTAATTTTACTGAAATTTTGGGTTTTAGTGATTGATATTAGTTACTGAACGTTCGATTGCGAACCTTTGTGGTTATCCACTGTGCCCCAATTTGTTGCCAAAACACCCTAGAAAAGGGCAGTACCGGATTTCAATGAAAGAGCATAAGGTTTATGATCTTCATGAGACATATTTGTATTGTTGTACTAGTTGTTTGATCAACAGTAAGGCGTTTGCCGGGAGTTTGAATGAGGAGAGATGCTTGGCTCTTACCCCGGGGAAGATTAAAGAGGTATTGGGTTTGTTTGAGAATGTGTGTTTAGGAAAAGAAGATGAAGCCGAGAGTGAGGAATTAGGGTTGTTGAAATTGATTATTAAGGAGAATCATGAGATAAGAGGAGGAGTGGTTCCAAGTCATTATCGAATTCTTCCATCAAAGGTGAGATGAAATCGTGAATTAAGATTTTCTTCGTAGATAAATAATTTCAATTGTTGAATTGTATTGTTTGTTTAGGTTTTGAATTCGAACATTGAAATTTGTTGTTTTTTGGGAAGGAATCTTGGGTTTTGCAGGAAATGGCTATAAGATTCATGGATTATAGAGGATAAGCTTCATGCTAATGATGTCCATTTTTTGCCTTTAAA
The DNA here is from genome assembly GCF_026212465.1 of Amaranthus tricolor. Classification (NCBI taxonomy): domain Eukaryota; kingdom Viridiplantae; phylum Streptophyta; class Magnoliopsida; order Caryophyllales; family Amaranthaceae; genus Amaranthus; species Amaranthus tricolor. Next base: position 18,869,640 of record NC_080049.1, read on the forward strand.
CAAGTATTTGATTTCCTTTATCGGTATTCTCTGTTTCAAAATTCAGGCTATTCTGTGTATTCTTTATATCACAAGGTGATTTTGGGCTATATTTCTCGTCTAGCAAGCTTGGTTTCTATTCTTCTCAATAACATTTGCAGAACCTATCTGAAAAAAAATGACTAGAGTCTATAGCATTGCACAAACTTTACTCTTGTAAAGAACCTGCTAGATGCCTAGAGAGTACTCTCATTATATTGCTAAAACCTTGCTTTATTTATATGCAATGATAAGGTTATTTCAGCCTTTCAGGTGCTCTTACTAGTGTTGTTTTATCACTCTATCTCTACTTCTTTGTTAATGATCCCAGGACATACTGACATGAGCTAAATGAGGTTGGGAGAAAACTGATGTATGCACTTTGTACTATATTTTTATGCTCCCTTCCCTTGCATTTTATGGCATTTTGATGTGTGATTTCGCATTTTCCATGTGGTTTTACGCTTGGTTGGAGTTTTTGTGTCTTTGATTATTTCAGGCCATTTTACTCCACTCTTGTATTGGAAGAGGATCACTTCTGAGCATTAGTATGCGTGCTTCGAGATTTGGCAGAGTTCGAGACCGCACTACGGCACTTTTGTGAGCTCACGGGTCCATTCGGATACGCTTTTAGTCCCGTTGGGTCTCGTTTGTACTTTTGCCGCGTTCTAATGAAGAAAAGTAAGCACAAGATGATGGGCCTGGGCGGGTATTTTCATACCCGGGCGATTTCAAGTTAAAAAAATAGGAATGCAAGCCTCAAAGCCCAGGACCCGGTCGGGTATACTCTAAACCCGGTCGGGTCTGTCATTAATCATTTGCAAAACTTTCAGCACACGGACTCGGTCCGGTCTTAGCTAAACCTGGTCGGGTCCTGCGATTTCTGCTCTCTGGAAACTCTGAACATACAGACCTGGTGCGGTCTTGCTTAAACCCGGTCCGGTCCTGCTTTAATAACCGTTTTTCGCACGATTTATATTTTATCATTAGGGAATGTAATAGACAAGGAGGGATGGTTTTTTTTTCTGAGATTATTCTCAATTCTTCACTTTGGGAGAAATACTCTGTAACTTTCAATTATTTTCGTTCATCATTTGGTATTCAACTTCAAGTATCATTTCTTTATCTTTTCCTTGTTATTACTTTTAATCATGTTTTCTTTAATTAATTCTTGTTTTGTTGCATTTGATATGTGTGAGTAGTTTCTTAATCTAGGGTTAGATGGAACCCTAGCCATGATGTTGATGATGAATTATTGAATCCTAATCCCTTTTTGTTATGCATAATCCTTGTTCATGCTTGGTTTCTTATGCTAGTTAACTCATGTTTTTCAATAGAAATTTTGGAAATTGTGGTTAACAATTCATTCAATCGCTAACGAAAGTTAGGGTTGACTGAATTGCCTTTTAGATCAAGGGCTTGATAATCTTCATGAAAATAGATAGATTTGATTGTTGGATCTTATAGAATACTATGCTCAATGTCATTACTATACTTGATTCCATGAAAATAGGTTTGATAGTATGGTAGTGAAGCTAATAGTCTTCGAAAGGAGTTATTAGTATCTTTAATGGTGTATTCATCCTATTGAACTTGGTTATGATTGTAATAAGGGTAGTAGGATCTCATTGTCATCATATCATGCTAGTGGGGAAATTTATATATAGATTGTAGGTTGTTTCAGAAGATAACAAAGTCGTTGCGAAAAATGTGTATATTTTTTGCAACGGTAATAGTTGTTGCTAAAAACATTAATAACAAACTTTACTTAATTGTTTTCCCTACAGTGAAGTTGTTGCAAAAGATTGACTATCATGTATTGCAACAACTTGAATTGTTGTGAAAAACATATATTTAACAACGAAAACAGTTGTAGCTAAAAATGCAGAAAATTTGGTAACGAGCTTTTTTGTTGCTAAAAACGTTGGAAGGAGTTGCAACGATACTTCTTTTGCAACAATAGATCTCGTTGCAAAAAACAGATACCTTTTGCAACCACCATAGTCGTTGCTAAAACCTTTAGCTACGGCTGTACCCGCAACAATGGAGTCCGTTGCAAAAAACATTTTTAGCAACGAAATCAGGTTTTGAGCAACGACTTTTTCTGTTGCTAAAAACAAGTTTTCTTGTAGTGTCTCCTCATGAAAAGTGTTGGACCTCTTGAGTTTTGATGATGACTACACTTAAGCAAATATGTGTTTAGAGATTGTGTGCAGGTCGATATCCGATTAATTGTGATCGTTGATAGTACCTATGGCTTAGTTCATGGGAATGCACGTGTCAAAAGGATTCAAGGGATGTTAGAAGAAGTATATCGCTTGGGATGTAAAATGGAGACAGCAGGTCTACTGTTCCTAAGTTGGATGTTCTAGCAAAACTGGATTCTGGAAACAGCGCACTGTTCCTGAACTGGAGTCAGCCTACGTTAACTGGAAATTCTGGTTATTTATTTATAATTATTATTTTTAGTTAATGTATTAAATAAAGTTAATTTATTGCATTTATTAATTATTATAATTAATTGGCAAAAAGTTTTCTTAAAATTACTTTACGTATGGGCCTCTAAATAAAGATCCTTTATTTTAGGATCTATTTTTAGTAAATATTGAATTTGCTAAAAATAGAAATAGCGGTTGTTGAATGGGTCTTAGCTATCATTCTTAACCGGTCTTTATACCTATAAGTTAGCAAATAACCATTCCTATTAAGTATAACCGTTTCTATTAATAGCAAAAACGTTCCAGCAGTTAGTACTGGAACAGGAACTGCTGAAGAAACTGCTGCTTAAGGGAACAGCGGTTATTATTAGGGAACAGTGGTTATTGCTAAATAACCGTGGGCTTGAATTGGTCAACTTTAAATGCCTATTTTAAGATTAACCGTAGGAAGACTTGGTTATTAAAATCCACATTATTCCCATGATCTTTTGATAGAGAATAATGGATTGGATTATTCCATTTTATTAGGGATTTTAGCTCTATAAATAGTGGACTCGGTTATTCTTCAAAACTTGCCTTAGTATGAGCCATTAAATCATACGTAATTTTAGGAGAATTTTTACAAGAAAAATTTGTTTTAAAAATGCCAATTAATGTATAATATTTTCTTGTGCAACTTATTGATTTTATTTTTAGAGAATTTTTATCCTTCTATAAAGGTTTTTGAGAGAATTTGTAATTAGACTCGGGTGAGTCTATGGGGGAAATTAGATAGCTTTTAATGAAGCTAGAGAAGAGATTAGCTTTGAGTAAAGCTAAGGTGAAAGCTTCTAGTGAAGCTAGTGGAGAGAATTAGCTTTTAGTGAAGCTAAGTTTGTTGCTTTGAGTGAAGCAATTTGAAAGAGAAGTTGGCCTAGTTGATGCGCTTCGAGTGAAGTAAGATGTTTAATGTAATTGTAACGAGTTGCCTTAAACATAGTGGAGAATTTAGAAATCCCGAGGGGTCGTGGTTTTTCCTTCTATTTAGGCCTAGAAGGTTTCCACGTAAAAATCGTTTGTCTCTTTTAATTATTTCGCTCTAAGTTTAAGCTTTATTTATTTTATTCAATTCCGCAAAAACAGGGCAAAAACGCTTAAACTAATAACAACAACAATTCACCCCCCCTCTTGTTGCTGTTCCCGTTCCTAATTGAGTGTACAATTCGTATCAGAGCCCTGTTCCCAGTAGATCAGGAAACCCTGAGGGCAGAATCCTGGTGTTCCCAAAAATGTCAATTATGAACGAGCAAATGGAAGAAGGATATTCTACTCAAAGACCACCCATGTTTAATGGAAAATTTTACATTTATTGGAAGAATAGGATGGAGATCTTCATCAAAGCGGAAAATTATCAAGTTTGGAGAGTCATCAAAATTGGAGACTTTGAGGTAACCACTACTAACTCCAATCATGAAATTGTTCCCAAACCCATTACCGAATTTGAAAAAGAAGACTTTTAGAAGATGGAAATTAATGCCCTTGCCATAAAGCAGGTATGTTCTTATAACTCATTTTCTGTCCATCCATCCAAATTGAGTAAAAATAAATTAATAGAGTTGCTAAAGGAGACACAAATTAAACTTGAAAATTGCAATGTTAAGTGTCTCCAATTAGAAAAGGAACTCAAGGTAAGCAAAGACCATGTCTTCTATATAAATACCTTTAGATACGATGTTCAAAACAGATTTTTCGGTTTGTTGGACCAAAATATAATTTTAAAGGAAAATATGGAGAGAATTAAAAAGGAAAATGTTATTCTTAATATTGAGTTGTCGCAATAGAAATTATTAGGCTTGAATAAAGAATTGAATGATGCATCTACTAAAGATATGTGCAATGATTTTTAAAATTTAAAGTTGAATCTAGAACCTAACCGTAACAATAATGATAAACTTGAATTAAATTCAAGAGAAAAAGGGAAAATCAAAATTACTCCCAAATGGATTTAAGATGCCAAAAGTAAAAATTCAAAAGGCCTAAATTACTTTAAGAATAACAAGAAGAAGAAAGCTTACGTTGATCTCCCTAGTGACAGAATCTGTTCCTTCTGTGGAGGAACTCGCCATCTGAAGGACCAGTGCACCAAAAGGGAACAGTACACTGTCTCTAACAGAAATTATGTCGATAACGTTTGGACGAAGAAAACAGATTCTTGTAAAATCGACAAGGAACCCAAGACAGCATGGGTTCCTGTAACTAACAATTATTTTTTTCAGGTCCAAGTGAGGGGGAACAGCTCATGGTATCTCGACAGTGGGTGTTCCAAGCACATGACGGGTGACAAATCTAAATTTCTCTCACTTGTAGCCTATGATGGGGGAACAGTAACCTTCGGTGACAATATGAAGGGTGAGATAATAGCCAAAGGAAAAGTTGGAAGGTCATGTTCCCATGCTATCGATAATGTATTTTTAGTCGAGGATTTGAAACATAACTTACTAAGCATTTCTCAATTTTGCGTTAAAGGTAACTCTATGAACTATACTTCAAAAAGGGTGCATTATTTCTAGGAATGACACAGGAGACACCGTTCTTGAGGGAATCAGAAAAGGGAACACTTATGTTGTGGACCTGGACACTGTTCCCAAAACCAGTCTAACGTGTCTAAGCGTTATAGAAGACGACCCACTTCTTTGGCATAAGCGTCTAGGTCATGCTAGTTATACATTGATTAATACATTAAGATCAAAAGACCTAGTTAGAGGACTACCAGCTATAAAATTCCTTAAGGATGAAATCTGTGATCCTTGTGCCAAAAGAAAACAAGTGAGGTCATCTTTTAAATCAAAGAACATTGTGACCACCATGAAACCACTTGAATTATTACATATGGATCTATGTGGACTTATGAAAACACAAAGCCGGAGTGGCAAAAGATATGTGTTTGTTATTGTTGATGATTACAGTAGATTCACTTGGATTTTATTTTTAGTTAGTAAAGATGAAGCTTTTGATGAGTTTGTTTCTTTCGCTAACAAAATACAAAAATCTACCAATAATCAAATCATTCACATAAGATCAGATCATGGAAGAGAATTCGAAAATTCAAGTTTCATGAATTATTGCAATGAACATGGTCTAAGTCATAATTTTTCGGCACCACGAACACCACAACAAAATGGTGTAGTAGAAAGGAAAAATAGAACTTTAGAGGAAATGGCTAGAACCATGTTAATTGCTAGTGGTCTACTAGAAATTTTTGGGCCAAAGCTGTTAATACTGCATGTTATATTTTGAATCGTGTATTAATAAGACCAATCACTTCAAAGACACCATATGAATTGCTTAAAGGTGTTAAACCAAATGTTTTGTTCATGTAAATGGAAAACGAAATATAGGGAAGTTTGATGAAAGATGTGATGAAGCAGTATTTCATGGCTACTCATCACACAGTAAGGCTTACAGAGTTTATAACAAAAGAACAATGAGCGTGCAAGAATCCGTTCACATAATTTTCGATGAAACTAACTTTTTGTCAAGTGAACAGGATGCAAATAATTTTAAGATAGGTCTTGCAAATCTAGAACACGATGATGAAGAATTGAAAGTGCAAGATCAAGGAACAGCAGGTGAACAACCGTTTCCAGAAGAAGCAGAAAGGCCTGATCATAATCTGGAGCTGCCAGTTCAACGGGACCAACAGACTGTTCCCTATCCAGCTGTTCCCACAGATGAGCAAAACGATCCAGTAGCTGAACAGAATGTTAATCAAGCTGTTGAACCAGAATATGCTACTGTTCCCACAAGAGAATTTGTGTCCATACCTTGGAAATATCAAAGTTATCATCCTCTTGATTTGATTATAAGTGATTTGAATAAGGGAACACAAACTAGATCTCAAATGAGAAACTTTTGTGCACACTTTGCGTTCCTATCAACACTTGAACCCAAAAATCACGAATAAACTCTAAAGGATTCTGAATGGATGCTCGTGGTCAAAGGGTACAATCAACAAGAGGGTATTGATTATACAGAGACATTTGCACCGGTAGCAAGGTTAGAGGCTATAAGAATCTTAATTTCTTTTGCTGCATTCATGAACTTTAAATTATATCAAATGGAGGTAAAATATGCTTTCTTAAATGGATTTCTTGATGAAGAAGTTTTTGTTGAACAACCTCCTGGCTTTGAAAATACCTCTTGTCTTGATCATGTCTACAAGCTTGATAAAACTCTTTATGGCGTGAAACAAGCTCCTAGGCAATGGTATGAAAGACTATCAAAGTTTTTTATTCAAAATGACTTTGTAAGAGGCAAAATTGAAAAAACCTTATTCTTTAAGAATAGAGGTTCGAATATTCTAGTTGTTCAAATATATGTTGATGATATTATCTTTGGAGCCACCAATGAACTGTTGTGTAAAGAATTTGCTAACCTAATGAGCATTGAATTTGAAATGCGCATGATGGGAGAATTAAATTTCTTTCTTAGTTTGCAAATTAAAAAAACTGCTAATGGTATCTTTATTCACCAACAAAAATATATAAAAGAACTTCTCAAGAAATATGGCTTGAATAATGCTAGAACCAACCATACACCCATGGCTACTAATGTAAGATTAAATGAAGACCCAAATGGAACAAATATTGATCAAACTATGTATAGAGGTATGATTGGCTCTTTATTATATCTAACTGCTAGTAGACCCGATATTGCTGTCAGTGTTGGTTTATGTGCTAGATTTCAATCCAATCCTAAAGAATCACATCTCACTGCCGTAAAACGTATTTTCAGATATTTGAAGGGAACTGACGACTTGTCCCTATTTTATCCTAAAAGTGATGTTTATGATTTAAAAGGTTTTAGTGATGCAGATTATTCAGGTGATCTAGTTAATAGAAAAAGCACGTCAGGTATGGTACAATTTCTTGGCTCATGTTTAGTTTCATGGAGTTCCAAGAAACAAAACACTGTTGCATTATCTACTGTCGAAGCTGAATACGTAGCAGCAGCAGCTTGCTATTCCCAAATGCTATGGATAAAGCAGCAGCTAAGAGATTTTGGTATTAAGTTTGAATGTGTTCCTATTTTTTGTGATAATACCAGTGCCATATGCATATCTAAAGATCCAGTGCATCATTCACGAGTAAAACACATCCACATTAGGCATCATTTTCTTAAGGATAATGTTGAAAATAAAAATATTATTTTAAAGCATGTAAACTCCAACGAGCAAATAGCAGATTTCATGACTAAACCACTTCCAAGGGAACAACATGAGAAAATGAGATTGGAACTTGGCATGATCAAGTTGCATTGAAGTGAGTGACATATATGATCCTTAAAGACAGAATGAAAATTGAAAAGGTCGATCAACCACAAAATCTTGATTGAAAAATTGATTATCGAAAGGATCAGGTACGCACTATTTAAAAGTATATACTGTGAATGCTCATATGATTGCTTGTTTGATTTGATCAGATTATAGTAGCATAAAATTTCCATTTATTTTTCATTTTCATAAAAAATTTCATAATATTTAATATATATACTTACCCAGCAATTTCCATTATAATAGCGGGAGTTAAATCATCATAGTTTTTCACTAAATTCGTCTGTTTCCATTTCACATTCTGTGTCCATATGCATGAATTAAATAAGGAACATGAATCACCTAAACACACGTCCCCTCACATTCATTTTATACATTCTCACACGCCAAGCCCTAAACCCTTCATCCTCAAACGCAATCAACTCTGAATTCCAAAATCATCTTCATCCTCTCACATTTCCTACAAAATCTCGCTCCATCAATTCTTCAAACCACCATGAAAACCAAGAACCAAACACCAAAGATGAAGCAACCCAAACCTCTACAAATCATCCATCCAACACCTCTCATTACTGAAACTGAGTCCTCATCAAGAAAGCAACAGGAAACCCCGGATGTTTCTGAAGTGCATGAAAGCTCAAAGAGGAAGGGAGATGCTACAGTAAAGAAATCATCTTCAAAAAGGACAAAAGTTGGTGTTCAAGTAAGTGCTTAGGAGATATCCAAAGAAATGATTGTTGGTTTCGGGCTAGACAAACAATTGAGGATGGTTAGGTGTTCCCTCCACTGGATTTGATATATATGTTGTTGGGTCAAAAATCAATTTTTTTGGGATCAATGAGAAGGTAGTTTGGAAGTTTTTAGGGATAAAAGAAAAAAGAGGAAAGGTTAGTCACAATGTGCTGTCACCTATGCACAAGTTGTTATACAATATAGCAAGACGATTTATTTTGCCTCGCACATCTAAAAGAAGTGAGGTTAGTTTAAGGGATGCTACGTTAATATATTGTATGGCTAATAACATCAAGATTAATTTTCCCTCTTTGATGATTTGTCACTTGAATGATTGTATTTTTAAGCGTAATGTGTTAGGATATGGTGGATTGTTAACATGGATATTTATGAAGTTGGGTGTTCCTCTTGATGGTCCAAATTATCCCATGGGTCCAAATAAAAAAGTAGGTTTTAAGTGTTTGAACAACTTGCATCTTAAATTAAATGGAAAAGGGACCCTTGAGAATATCTCTGAACAATCTGAGGGCACAAATGAAGAAGAAAATGAAGAAAATGCTAAGAAGGAGGAAGTAAATAAGGAGGAACAGGAGCTTGTTCCCTCTGCCACTGAGAAGGCAGAAGAGCATTCTGAGGAGGAACAAGAGGAAAATTCATGTAAGGGGGAAGTTGAGAAGGAACCTGTGGAGGATGCTGTGGAGGAAGAAGAAGAAAAAGATGAGGAGAGTTCTTTACCTGGTTCAAACCTTAGGAAGAGTCGTAGGCTAGCTTCCAAAGGAAAGAAACCTGTTGTTATTATTGATGATGACTCAACCTCATACACAACAGTTGAACCAAGCCATCCTTCCTCACCTAAACCTGCCACACAGTCACCAATACAACCATCTTCACCACCACAGTCACCAATACAACCATGTTCACCACCACAGTCACCTATACCATCATCACCACCACCAGTACACACATCACAAAATCAAGGTTTAGGTGACACTACAGTTCCTACAGCCCCTTTATACTCCACTCTCCTCAAACTTGATGAATTGTAGGATCGCTTCTTTATATTTCAAGATGAAGTTCGTGTTTCCTTGGCCTCACAAACTGATCAAATGGAGGCTCGTCTGGGTGCAAAATTGAATACTGTGGAGGTGGAAACAGAATACATAGATGATGAAGCTCCTGCATCCTAGTTCTTCCTGATATCTTTTCCTATTTGTTGCAACCATCTCTATTATCAAACAATCTTTTTATGTTTTTTTTTGGTACCAACTAGGGTACATCCTTTAACAATGATAATATGTTAAACAATTTCTTTTATGCTACTAACTATCTGTGACGATTGATCATAGCTGATCTTGTTTGCATTCATTGTTACTGCTTTTTACTTTGTGCATCCTCATTCTCTCTTTGACTATGTCTATATGCTTAGTGCTGTGGTTTGATTGCTCCAATTCTTTTTGAATGATGTCAAAAGGGGGAATATTTGACACAAACTTAAATAATGCTTGAGTATGCTTTGCTCTGATTAAATATATTATGTTGGATTTTAGGATTAAGGTTATGCTTCATGATCTCTGAACTAAGGCTGTTTGGCTGTGTGCTGCTGATGATTGTTTATTGCTTGTTTATTGCTTGCTGATTTTGCTGTGACTGTTAAAGTATAGTTAATCTATTGTCAGTATATAGTTAACACCTTTTGTTAATGCTTAATGCTCTGATACTTATGATCAAGATTGATTTATATTGCTCTGATAATAGAAGTTATTTGATGAACTGTTGCTCTGATGACTCTGATGATGAATTGTTCTAATAATTGTTTTGAATGTTCTGTTGATAGGAGTATAAGATATATGCTCTGATTATATGATTAATTGTTTTGATTTCAAAGTTATTACATTTGAAATACTTAGTGATTTATGTTAACTATTTTTGGAAACTATTTAAAAACATATATTTTATATTGTGTTTTTATACTATATGGAGTAAACTGTGTTGCTATGATTGCTTGGTAAATTAAATTGTAACGACTTAAATTACTAAGTTATGTAGAGTTGTTTCAATCTCTGACATGCTCTATAATATTGATTTTACTCTAATTTTATTTTAAGTTTGTTTAAAAGTTTGTCATCATCAAAAAGGAGGAATTTGTTGGACCTCTTGAGTTTTGATGATGACTACACTTAAGCAAATATGTGTTTAGAGATTGTGTGCAGGTCGATATCCGATTAATTGTGATCGTTGATAGTACCTATGGCTTAGTTCATGGGAATGCACGTGTCAAAAGGATTCAAGGGATATTAGAAGAAGTATATCGCTTGGGATATAAAATGGAGACAGCAGGTCTACTGTTCCTAAGTTGGATGTTCTAGCAAAACTGGATTCTGAAAACAGTGCACTGTTCCTGAACTGGAGTCAGCCTACGTTAACTGGAAATTCTGGTTATTTATTTATAATTATTATTTTTAGTTAATGTATTAAATAAAGTTAATTTGTTGCATTTATTAATTATTATAATTAATTGGCAAAAAGTTTTCTTAAAATTACTTTACGTATGGGCCTCTAAATAAAGATCCTTTATTTTACGATCTATTTTTAGTAAATATTGAATTTGCTAAAAATAGAAATAGCGGTTGTTGAATGGGTCTTAGCTATCATTCTTAACCGGTCTTTATACCTATAAGTTAGCAAATAACCATTCCTATTAAGTATAACCGTTTCTATTAATAGTAAAAACGTTCCAGTAGTTAGTACTGGAACAGGAACTGCTGAAGAAACTGCTGCTTAAGGGAACAACGGTTATTATTAGGGAACAGCGGTTATTGCTAAATAACCGTGGGCTTGAATTGGTCAACTTTAAATGCCTATTTTAAGATAAACCGTAGGAAGACTTGGTTATTAAAATCCACATTATTCCCATGATCTTTTGATAGGGAATAATGGATTGGATTATTCCATTTTATTAGGGATTTTAGCTCTATAAATAGTGGACTCGGTTATTCTTCAAAACTTGCCTTAGTATGAGACATTAAATCATACGTAATTTTGGGAGAATTTTTACAAGAAAAATTTGTTTTAAAAATGCCAATTAATGTATAATATTTTCTTGTGCAACTTATTGATTTTATTTTTAGAGAATTTTTATCCTTTTGTAAAGGTTTTTGAGAGAATTTGTAATTAGACTCGAGTGAGTCTATGGGGGAAATTAGATAGCTTTTAATGAAGCTAGAGAAGAGATTAGCTTTGAGTAAAGCTAAGGTGAAAGCTTCTAGTGAAGCTAGTGGAGAGAATTAGCTTTTAGTGAAGCTAAGTTTGTTGCTTTGAGTGAAGCAATTTGAGAGAGAAGTTGGCCTAGTTGATGCGCTTCGAGTGAAGTAAGATGTTTAATGTAATTGTAACGAGTTGCCTTAAACATAGTGGAGAATTTAGAAATCCCGAGGGGTCGTGGTTTTTCCTTCTATTTAGGCCTAGAAGGTTTCCACGCACGTAAAAATCGTTTGTCTCTTTTAATTATTTCGCTCTAAGTTTAAGCTTTATTTATTTTATTCAATTCCGCAAAAACAGGGCAAAAACACTTAAACTAGTAACAACAACAATTCACCCCCCCTCTTGTTGCTGTTCCCGTTCCTAATTGAGTCTACAAAAAGCTATTTGGCAAACCACTTAATTTGGAGCACCTCAGAGTTTTTGGGTGCCTATGTTTTGTATCTACTCTTAAAACTCATAGAACAAAATTGGATCCTAGAGCCTTGCCTTGTGTTTTTCTGGGGGTACCCTTCTAACCACAAAGCCTACAAAATTCTTGATCTTACTTCTCACAAAATTCTCATTAGCAGAGATGTTGTGTTTCATGAGAAACACTTTCCTTTCCATTTTTCTATTTCAACATTAACTCCATCCAAGTCTACTTTTCCTATTTTTCTTCCTGAATCCACCAATTTTCTTCATCTCTCTCTCTATGAGTTGCCTGATATTTTTCAAGCCACTGCACCAGATACTCCACATTTCCCTCCTGACACTTCTTCCTCTTCTTCCTCATCTTCTACCAATATCTTAGATCATTCTTCTACCCAACAAAGAAGATCTTCTAGAGCTGTAAATATTCCTTCACACCTGAAAGACTATCATTTTTCACTTCCCACTCCCAAATCCATTAATCTAACTCTTCCTTCTACCAATCACTGGTGTAACCTTGTTTAAATAAGTTCTACTCAAACTAATTCCTTATCTTCTTCTTCTATTCCCACTGAGCCACAATCCTATAAAGAAGCAGCCAATCATCCTGGTTGGGTTGCAGCTATGCATCAAGAACTACAGGCCTTGCAGGAAAATCATGCATGGGACATTATTTCCTTGCCTACAGGAAAGAAAGCAATTTCCTGTAAATGGGTATACAAGAGCAAACTTAATGCTGATGGTAGCCTAGAAAGACTAAAAGCAAGGTTGGTAGCCATGGGATACACTCAGAAATATGGCATTGACTATTCAGAAACTTTTTTCCCTGTAGTGAAAATGGCTACAGTCAGGAGTTTGATTGCCATTGCAGCTTCAAAGGGTTGGAATTTATTCCAGTTGGATGTCAACAATGCTTTTCACCATGGGGATCTACATGAAGAGGTTTATATGAGACTACCTCCAGGTTTGCCTAATCCTGAGAATAAAGTTTGCAAGCTTAAGAAATCTATATATGGGCTGAAACAAGCTAGTAGACAATGGTTTGCTAAACTGTCCATGAATTGAAGCATCAAGGATTCATTCAGTCAAAAAATGATTATTCCTTATTCATCAAGAGGCAAGGAAAGGACATAACAATGGCTGCAGTTTATGTAGATGATATCATACTCACTGGAACTAATAATGCCACAGTGGATGCACTCAAACAACATCTCAATTCAATTTTTAGGATAAAAAACCTAGGAAGATTGCATTACTTCCTTGGTTTTGAAGTTTCTTATAGCACAGATGGGATAATCCTTTCTCAACATAAGTTCAAAAAGGAAGTTCAAAAAGGAATTATTACAAGAAGCTGCCCTTACACAGATCAGCCAGTGGTCACTCCTCTCCCCTTATATCTAAAATTATCTACTACTAAAGGAGAGTTGTTCCATGACCCTGAATACTACAGGTGTTTGGTAGGAAAATATAATTTTCTAACTAACACTAGGCCAGATCTCTCATATTCTGTCCAAGCCTTGAGTCAATTTCTTCATGCTCCCAGAATTCCGCATTATAATGCTCCACAACATGTACTTCAGTATGTGACTCATTCAAATACACAAGGCATTCTTCTTAAATGATCAGAATAGCTCAGATTGCAGGCATTCAATGATAGTGATTGGGGTTCATATCTTGACTCAAGAAGATCAATTTCTGGCTACATTCTCATGCTAGGACATTCTCCCATCAGTTGGAAAAGTAAAAAACAACACACTGTCTCTAAATCTTCCGCAGAGGCAGAGTATATAGCAATGGCCAGTGCTGCATCAAAAGTCAGTTGGGTTATTAGACTTTTAGAGGAAATGGGTGTTGACAAACTAAAGCCAGTAACATTGCATTGTGATAGTCAAAGCGCACTGCATATTGCCAAGAATCTAGTTTTTCATGAACGCACAAAACATATTGAATTGGATTGTCATTTTACAAGAGACAAGGTGATGTAGGGTTTAATCGAACTCACATATCTACCAACTTCAGAACAATTAGCAGATGTGTTCACCAAGTCTCTACCATCAGCACAGTTCAATTCTTTGATGTCCAAGTTAGGCATGGTTTCACCAGTTCCTAACTTGAGGGGGGTGTTAGTATTCCTTTTGTTATAACAAACTGATATATCCTTCATAGCTGGCATATACCCTATATATAGGGTACCTTCTCATCTTTGTAAAAATGATTTTTTATTGCTTTCCTATTCTTCAATATACATCAAAGATGATTTTACCTTTTTTCCAATGTTCTCACTAAAATTGTAACAGTGCAACTTTCATAAAATGTCAAACTTTACGTAACAAATTTTATCTCCGATACGACTTTATATCATGTTGGTTATCACAGCAAGAATAATACTAGTATATAAACTCGTACAATGCACACTGAGTTTGTTGATATAGAAATACATATAGTTGTGATTAAATCATGCATCGATATGTAAAGTTGTATAATATTACTTTTAGATAGTCATTAATTCATGCATCGCTATGTAAAGTTTCAAAAAAATTAATTAGTTATATATATTTCATATCTAACAAATTTTGTTTTTGAAAGCTTACCTTTTGTTGGTGAGAATAATGTTAAAAATAAATAAACTGACTTTCTCATTACCTTATATAAAAATTAGAATACAAGTACCAATTAAATAAGAAAACTAACTAACTAACTATACATAATAATAGGGAGTTCATCCCATGATCTCATAACTCTAACTAATTAGTAATTACTCTTAAATGGTAACTACCTACGTAACCATTACTTTGACTATAACTAACATAGTTTGAATCATCCAACACCTTTAATACTTAGATAATAATTCATGTAAAAAAAATTCTTTTTGAATATCACATAATCACATTCTAATCTGTAAAAATGTTTAATTTCACAAAACTCTATCTAGTATTACATGATATGTAATATAATATGATATCATATCATATAATGATATAATATGACATGATATAATAATACGATTTATTTTTATTTTTAAGCTTAATTTTTAAAATATTTAGAATAATGAGTATCGCGTAAAAGTATTTGTAAAAATAAATTTCTGAGAAAAACTCTTTCCTAAGCAGCGTTTTCATACCCTTGTGGGCTAAAAGTTGAATTTTGAAACAGTTGGAGAAAAAACGCTTCCTAAAACAGCGTTTTCATTGTTAAAAGAAAACGCTTCCTTCCGCAGCGTTTTATCCGTTTACATTTTTTTTTTCAAATATTTGGTGGCATTTAAGAAAAAAACGCTGCTATTGGGAGCGTTTTCAACTATCTATTTTTTCCCAAATTTATTTTGCTATCCATTTAGAACTCCAATTCACCCAATTTCTTTCATTTAGTCACAGCGACCCTCTTCTTAACATGTGTGCTGCTGTCTTCTTCTTGGTGAAACACTTGTCCTGCTGTTGCTTTCATAGTGCTGTAGACTATATCATGCTGTATCTTGTGCTTACATATTGATAATTGTAAATATTATGGTGAATAAGTTATAAAATAAATAAGAATAATAAGTAAGTTATAAAATAAGTAATTTTCTAACCTAGTCGGGTCCCTTTTTTCTCTCTTCTCTCTCTAAAAAAATCCTAATCTTCTTAATTGTGTTGGGGCTATTATCAACCTGTTGGTTAATGATAAGCCCCTAATTTCTCTGTTTTAAGCTTTTTTAATATGATTAGAATAAATTTTTATCCTCTTCCTATAGAAGAGTTGTTCTACTCATTTATTAGGTTAGTTCTACCCATATATTGCGTTTTTATCTCTCTCCTCGTGATAGTTTGAGGTTATGAATTTTGATCTCTAGTTGATTTGTTAGTAAAGATTAATGCGACAATATAGCAGACACAAAAATTGCAAAACTATCAACTACATCAAATTCAATTCTATCTCAAAACTACAACAAATCGAAAACCCCCCTCGTAGAAGGCTTGATGTGCAAATTTTAAATTACTACAAGCGCACGGTGTACGTGTAGCAATACGGGTCGAACTGAGGGAAGCGAGTTAACTAATTTTTTCGTTTTATGACTACAAGACACGTATCAACAAATAATTGAGTTGAGAAACTAACACTACTATAAGCAATAACTAAATTAATGCGAATAAAACTAATACTTAAAGCTAAGACAATGATTAATATGAAGATACTAATAATAACGGATATTTTATGATATACCACTGAGTTTCTTCGAAATTCACCATATACCACACGAAATGTTTTAATTCACCATATACCATTGAGTTTACGCCGGTTAGCACAGAATACCATTAATGACAACTGCCGTCAGTGTACCGTTTGTGGTAAATTACCAGTATGCCCTTACGCATTCAACTGGCGCCATTGTTAGGCTTGAGTTCCCCAAACACAACGTATTTCTTCAAAAAATTGATCCTCCATCTTTGTTCTTCTCCATTCAAGAAACTTTGTATTCGTCTACATTGATCTAGAACCCTTAAAATCCATCAAAAATCCTTAAAATCCTTAAAATCAATTTGTGTAGAGTGAATTGCAAGTTTGTGAAGTGATTTAGAACCCAAACGCAGGTGGTCGTGACTGAATTTCGCACAAAGTTCGCTAATTCGGTGGATTAAGCATACGCAAGGTACCTATCCTTATCCATTTTCATTTCGAGTTCTGATTTTGTATTTTTTTTTTTTTTTGCAAAATTGAGTTAGGGTTAGGGTTCAGTGTGATAAGTTGCATGCGAATTTGAATTATGCTAAAGTGATGTGTTTGTGTTTTGTATGCAATTTATAATTTGGATTGTGATGTAATATGTTGTTGGTAAATGTTGTTGTTAGGATGAGTACAATGTGATGGTTAGTTCGTGCTCCAGGAGGTACTTTTGATATGAGGGTGGATGACACTGATAAGACCAATTTGATGGAGTTAATTGAGTATATGTTTGAGGATTCAGTGAAACAGAAATATATGAAACAGCCCAAACCAGCGTAAACAATATAATAAAATTGTCTACAAAGCACAGCGTAAACAATATAATAAAATTCACTTGGTAACCATTTATAAACATTATTTTATCCAAATCAAAACTCTTTTAAAAGACCGTTTGGTAACGACATAAATACGGCTATGAACCTTTAGTTCATAACGAATCAAAACATGGCTATAACTTTACAAGTTAATAGCGTAAACAATACGGCAAATGACAAATACGATATCATTTGCGAAACAAACAAAACTTTATGTACCAAACGTATTTATTCAAAACTCATATTAAATCAATAATTTAACAGCACTTTAAAACGTGGGAATATATGGACCGTCAGGAAGTAGGCTTGATCTAAATCCTGAGAACACGAGTGATCGTCATCACCGAAAATACGGTTCTTGCAAGAACGAAAAGGGATCGGGGGCTCGAGACCGATCCGAATAACCATTACCTATTATCAAGCTATAGGATTTTACAATAATCCGGATATAAATATCCGTTGCCAATTCCCAAAAACGGACATTTTTCAATGTCGAACATTTCAATATAAAACAAAACAATAACTCAATTGATTTTCTCTGAAATCAACAATCATACCTCATCTTCATAATACAATATTTCAAGACTCGTATTTTATAAGTTAGTAACATACAAAACATGCTTTTGTAATCTCTTTAAATAAATACAATATTTAAAAGCTCATATATAAAAACATATGAACATTCAAAACATAGTTTAATCAATGACTAGGAGTAAGGTCAAACAAAGTCAAAATCCACAGTTTCAAAGACCAAAAAATTATATGATTTTGCTCAAATATCAATAGTAGTAATACCACAACTTATAAAACATAACTTGAACTTTGAAATACTTGAATTATATTAAAAAGATAGTTTGCTCGTGGGTTACCCTTCTATGCCATGAATAACAATCATTAATTTCAATACCAATCAATTCATCATCAACCATCAACATGTAAAAACTTGAGTTAATATCAATGGAGTTTAACCAATTTTAAATCCCAAATATCCATCTTATATCATATCCACCTAATACCAACCAATCAAATACCCAATCGATACTTATGTTCCCAAATTTGATACTAGAACCAATTACTCATACTAATCGAATAAGAACCCATAACTCAATAATATCAATCAATAAAACTCAATCGGATGATAAATAATAACCCTGAACATTTGGAGTACTCAATTTGAACCCCAACATTAATTATGAACAAGCAAATCCAAAATGCTATTTTCGGATTTTCAGGACACCCTGTTAGTATTTTTAGCGTAACTCTCTCGTACAAACTCATTTTGGGGCGATTCAAGTGCCCACGCGACCATGACTCGAAGCTCTACAAATCATATGCAGAAAACAGAACCCAGAAATGGCTAGAAGAGGCTCTAAATCAGCCAACAACAGTGAGGACAGAATCTGATTTTTAAAAACTCTAAATGAACTTTGCTCTTAAAGTTTGAAGATGAATCAAAACTCCAAATTGCAACCACTAATCAAATACTACCACATGAATTAGAACACAAAGAGAACCCAAATGAATCGAACATCAACACTTGAATTAATTACCCAATTTATTTCATAGCTTCTAGTTCCACTTTATAAATCCCGTATTAGTATCATTTCAGGACATATCATTACTAAAATAGACATAACTCTCTCATACGAACTGATTTTGAGACGACTCAAGTGGCCACACGACGACAACTCGGAGCTCTACAAATTCTAAGAAGACACCAGAACCTAGAAACAATCACAACTAACCCGAAAAGGGCCAAAATAGAATGCTTAGTTTTTGAGTTGAAATTTCCATATCCAAATACTAAATTTTATACTAGAAACCAAATAATCCAAATAACCAATTCTAATCAACACTAAAAACAACTCAATTACTAATTGAATATATATACTCATCTTAAATTCAAGTTGATACCTAAATTTGAATCAAACTCCCAAATTGAATCCACAAATACCAAACTACTTTAAAACATTCAATTAATACTTAAATAGAATAGTTTGTGGGTTACCTCAATCACCATTGAAGGACCTTGCAATCTTGAACTTCAAATTGAGTCACAAAATCGCCAAATCAATTTACAAAACCCTAACATTTAAATTTGAAAACAAAACAACAAAAGAGGGAAAAGTGGTTACCAACAATAAAAGGAGAAGGAGAAGTAGTTGCTGTTGGTGGTGGAACTCGTGGCTGGGCTAACTTGTGCCGCCGCTGTGGGTGAGGGGAGTGGGACGTGAGAGAAGAGGGAAGACAAGGATTGTTGAGAGTTTGAAGGTAAAAGATGATGAGGATGAAGAAAGAAATGGAAAAGGGGTGTGTCGGTTAAATGAGATAAGCATGGGTTCATTTTTAGCTTTGACCCATTAAATTCTATTAAACCCGTCTCATTGTAAGACAATATTATATAAGACATGCTGTAAGGGTATAATAGACGATTTATGAAATAAGTAAATGGGTAGTATGAATAAGCATTGCATTTAGGAATTTATTTTTCAATACTTTATTTAAATTTATTTTTATAAAGATAAGATAGTAATCAATTAATGAAATATAATTAAAATACACTTTTATCGAAGTATTCTTTATATAAATTTTATACATTAAATAAAATATACCTCTTTCTTGAAAATGTTAACAAATGAAATACTTGAGTCAATATTATCAAAATAATAATATTATTACTCGAATTAACTTACTTAATAACCCCAATCAGCTTAATCACTTATAATTAAGTTTTATTAAATGTAGTCTATTTCAGTATATCTCCTTAAATACTTCACCCTATTTGTCAATAAACCTAGAACAAATCATAAGTTAGAGTTAGTTGATGATGGGGCAATGTCAAAAATGTGGGAGTGGAATGAAGGGAATAGTGAAATTGAAGTGTTTATAGAAGAGACAGAAACACCATCCCTTATGTTTCAGTCTGCAGAAGCTAGTTGGGCAAAAACTTTGAAGAACAGGGCTGAAAATATTAGGCTAATGGAGGAAGAGAATAGAAGGATGGCAGAGGAAGCAGAAGCTGAGGAGCAGCTTGTGGCCCAACAGGCATATACAGTGGCTGTAGAGGTCCCTATTTTGAATGTTGATGATGATGGAATTGAATATGTAAGAGTGTTTGCTACTCCAGCAGCAGATGAGGTTTTTCTAGGAGATTCACAACCTCAACCTTCACAACCTCAACCCTCACAACCTTAATCATCACAACCTCAACCCTCGCAACCTCAATCCTCACAACCTCAACCCTCACAGCGTCAACCATCTCAACCAAATAACCCTCCAAGAAGGAAAAAGCTTACTCCAAAGGAAGAAAATACCCCCTGCACAGTCAACCCAACAGCAGCCTAGGCAACCAACCCAGCCCAAAGAACAAACCAGGCTTAAAACCAAAGAGTGGAGGGTGCCTAGAAGCGCTGCTGTTAAGTTTAGCCTTGATGTTGGCAAGAAAACTGCAGCAGGGAGACATATCAACACTAGGGGCAAGAAAACCCAAAGAGTGGTTGAAGAAATTGATGTTGAGTCTGATGCTTGACCCTCTGATGATAGTAAAGATGGTGATTATGAAGCTTCTGGTGTTGAGGTTGATTCGTATATGGAGTTGGATAGTGAGAATGAGTACATTGTGAGAGAAGAAGATGTTCGTGATAATATACATTAGAAGACCTTTAAGGATTACTTAGATGGGTCTCATGTGTTAGACAAAATGTAAAAAAATGGTAAATCTGGTCTCCGTTACCATTTGGATCCATTATTCTTGAGGAGTGGTTGATATTTGATACCAAAACACAGTTTCGAGATGTATTCAGAGATTACTGCATACAAGAGGGCTTCTCTGTTTCAGTTGACCATGTTGACAGTAAGAGGTACATAGCAAGCTGTTTGATGAGGGATTGCACTTGGAGGATTCATGCTTCAGTTCTAAGAGACAAAGTCAGTTGGGCCATAAAGAAGCTAGAAGGAGAGCATGCAACTTGTGGGAGGCTGGAAGAGAATCCTATAGTCTCTTCAGCATGGCTATGCAGACAATTGTTATAAGACTTAGAGGCAAACCTAGATGTCCCAGTTGATTCATTGCAGAGGTTGTGCATGGAAAGGTACAAGATCCATGTGAAGTTGAGATTGTTATACAAAAAGTGAAGAGTTTAGCGAGGGAGCAATTACATGGTGGGTTTGCTGAGTCCTATCCAGCTCTTCCAAAGTATGCTGAAATGATAAAGTCCACAAATTCTGGGTCTTATGCTCTTGTTACATGGACTGACAGTTTGCAATTTAAGGTCTGTTTCATATTTTTTGCAGCTCAAGTGAGAGGATTCTTAGGTGGTTGTAGACCTATCATAGGAATAGATGGTGCACATTTAAGTGGGTATTACAAAGAGGTTATACTCACTGCAGTTGCTATAGATGGGAATAATGAGATCTTTGTGTTAGCCTATGGGATTGTTGACACAGAGAACATAGATTCCTGTAAGCAATAACTAATTTAATGCGAATAAAACTAATAATTAAAGCTAAGACAATGATTAATATGAAGATAATAATAATAATAATATGACAAATTCAAGGGCGTCGAGAATCACCTAATTCTAACATGGGAGTCAATTACTCTCATAATTTTATGAAATTGAGTCTTTGGCATAATTAAACGTGATCTAATTAATCTCAAGCTCCCGCTCTATTGATCAATATCAGTTTAAGATCTTACTAGTATTAATCCTCAAACTTCCGTTTTATTGGCTAAACTAATAGGAATTTAACTTAAATATATCTCAACCCTAAATTAATCCTAATCTAAAACTTCTGTTACATTGAAAAGGTTAATAAAGATATTTAAACTAAGATTCATTAAGCATAGGTTTAATCATAGATCCAAATTTCACACAATTAATCGATAAAATATCATTTTATGCTTCGAATTAGGGTTTATACCCTAATCCTAGAGAGATAATCTACTCACTAGACATGGTGATGAAGAACATGTAATAAATGATGAATGAAAACCTAATTGAAATACTACACATGAAGATGATGAATAGTTTAATGTAAAAAGATAAATAATAAAACAATAAAGCAAGAACACTTACTAATTGAGAAGAACATAAAAATAAATTGCAATGGAAGTAATGTAACAATGGAATTCAACAATGAAAGCTCTCAATGAGGAAGAACAAAAGGAAAAATTCTTAAAATAAAATAAAAAACTGACTTTTTGATAAAAAATAACTACCACTATTTATTGTGGCTCTAAAAAATAACCATCAAAACGCACGAAAAAGCACCTCACGAAAAGGCGACAACTCGTTGCTTTTGTTCTGCCTGGGATATGAGACTTGAGTAAGTTGGCGACGAGTCGTGGCAAGTTGGAGACGACTCGTCGCTTTTGTTCCAGACTCTAGTAGTTGAGTGATGGGTCGTGGCTTTTTGACATGGCTTAGCTACGACTCGTTTCTTTCCCTTGGGGCTTATTTGACTTGATCTCTTCACTTCTTTTAGGGGTCTTAGGCCACTTCTCCAAACCTTCACTCTCTTATCACCCCCGGAACATAATTAAAATTCGATTTTTGCCTAAAAATTACATAAAATAACACTATCAACACTACCTAAAACCCACTAAAACATCACATAAGGAGCATAAAACTAACATGAATAAATGCGAATAATCGCACTAATCAAACTCCTCCATGCTTAACCTTTGCTCGTCCTCGAGCAAATCAAGATGAAAACATATAGAAAACAAGGTTAAGACACGGTCTCCAAATCCTAAGCTACTTCTTATACCTCTCTTTCCTAAACATCACTAATTCTCGTTGTTTGCCAAGAGTCCAAATAACCTTACCACTTGTCCCCTTCACTTGGCTAACACAAAACAACACAATAAACAAGAGTACAAATAACAAGTACCAAAATCCCTACACTTCAACCTCCTTATGTCTCCCCAAAGATCATGAGAAAAGAAAAAAAATCCTACACTTATCCCTCCAATAGTGACCTACCCAAATGCCTACCTTATAGCTCCCACTTCTTATGTTGCCAACTCCAAGAGCAAATGAAATGCATGAAAATTTGAATCTCTCTTTTTCTCTCATTTTTCTTAGGAACTCATATTTGGGTTTTCGTCCTAGCCACTCATTATTTTTTCAATTCTCACTTGCTTACCCACTCAATGCCGCACTTTTGCCTAGGTCGCCCTTTTGAATTTTCAACCTGGCTAGGCTTTTCTCTTTTCAAGCAGTTTTTTCTTTTTCCCTTTTTCAATGAAAAACAATATACAAATTCAACAATAATGAAATTGAAATTACAATGCATATGCCAGCTAAATCAATACAAAGAATGTGCAATAGAAAACATGAACAAGCAAGAAATAGGTTCCCCCATGCTTACTTTTCATGGTAAGTAGCAAAAGGGTGTTCAACAACCCTTATCAAAATAGGGTATTTAGTAACCTTGGATATGACAATCAAAGCATAAAGTGAAGAAAATGCAACCTACCTAATGGAACTCCAATGTTGAAACCAGGATAGCACTATCGGTTACAACATCACCTCTTAAAACATGAAACACCGGCTCTACTTATAACTCCCCAAAAGTAAGAGGCTTACTATCTTAGTCTCCCTTTCTTTCATAAAATGGTCTCACATGTAAACCCATAAAAATTCCAAACCCCTTATCAACCTCATACCCATCCCAACACACAACTCCATCAACACAACCACAACATAATGTACCAAAACAAACACCCAAACTCCATAACTGTAAGGCTCATGTAATGGAGCTCTTGGATCTCGCAATCCAATAACTTAATTTGGATCAAGAGGATTAGGGGCTTATTTTTAGTTAAAATTTGTAGCTCATATACATGCAATGGTTAATAAAAAGTGGATGTGCAAGAATCTAAGTAAGGATGGCTAGGTGGGTCAAGGTATGATAATATAGTGGAGCTAGAATATAGAGAAAGATGAGAGTATAGATAGGAATAATAGAAATATGTCTGTCAAGCGTCGCAGCAAAGGAGGAACAATAATAGCAGCTGATGAACACTCACTCTCCTTTTGCCTAGACTTGGTTCACAGGTTATTGGCTAGCGTTCTTTCTTTTTTTTTTCATTTTTCATTTTTTTCATTTTTTTTTTTTTTTTTTTGGGTAGGGGTAAAACAAAAAGAAAAACAAAACAAAAACAATAACAAAAGCAATAAAAATCCTAACTAAGAAAGCATAAAAGCTAAACTAGCACTAGTGGAAAAACCTTATATGTTGCGCAACATATGCTGCGGGTTTACAAAAACACAGCATAAAAGTAGTAAAATTATTTGGACTGCGATTCTTAGAGAACCGCAACATATACTCTATATTTTTTTTTTTTGATAATATCCCGCCTTCATCATATAATACAGCACGTTCAAAACCCACAAAAATATATTATCTGTTTTCAAAACGCGCCTTACTTCAACATTTGCTCATTTCTCTCTTCCTCTTCTTCAACCCATGAAAATTTGTTGTTCTTCCTCTTCTTCTTCTTCTTCTTCTTCTTCTTCTTCTTCAACCTTTAACTATCAAAACCCACGAAAATTGTTATTGTTCTTCTTCTTCAAAACCCACGCAATTGTTTAGGGCTTCATTTGTTTAAGGTAATTTCTTCTTCAAAACCCACCAAAATTGTTGTTGTTCTTTTTTGTTTTTTCAGTTTTTCAAGTTTCATGGTGTTTTAATGCTTAGTTTTTGTATGCTAGTTATGTGAATCTCAATCTCACTTAGATTTTTTGATGGTAATGGTATTCATTATTGTCATCATTTTTTGATGCAAGGTATGTGAAGGTATGTGAAGCTCTTCGTAGAAGCATACATTATGAAGGCTTTTTAAACAATCTAAGGTATAATTTCTTTAACCTTTTAGTTTTTCAAGATTCATGGTATTTTAGGGTTTATTTAAGCTTCAACCTTTGATCATATGTTGTGTATAAGTTTATTTTTGTGTATAAGTATGAATTTGTTTTGGATTAAATCATGGGTTGTGCTTTTATGGATTGTTTTTGCTATGTGAATTTGAGTTTGTAATTCTGAGTTTTGTAAACAATCTAAGTTTGTTTGTGTTATGTGAATCTAAGTTTGTTTGTGTTATGAATTAAATCATGGGTTGTGCTTTTTTGAATTGTTTTTGTTATGTGAATCTAAGTTTGTAATTCTAAGTTTTGTAAAACAATCTAAGTTTGTTTGTGTTATGTGAATCTAAGTTTTGTTTTTGTTATGAATTAAATCATAG
Organism: Amaranthus tricolor; assembly: GCF_026212465.1. Taxonomy (NCBI): domain Eukaryota; kingdom Viridiplantae; phylum Streptophyta; class Magnoliopsida; order Caryophyllales; family Amaranthaceae; genus Amaranthus; species Amaranthus tricolor. The sequence goes on from NC_080049.1 coordinate 18,895,074, forward strand.
GTGGTGCTTTTATGTATTGTTTTAGTTATGTGAATCTAAGTTTGTAATTCAAAGTTTGTTTATATCATGTGAATCTAAGTTTGTAATTCTAAGTTTGATTTTGTTATGGATTAAATCATGGATTGTACTTTTATGATTTGTTTTTGTTATGTGGATTAAATCATGGGTTGTACAATGAATTTCTCGTTTTTTGATGCTAGTTATGTGAATCTCACTTGAAATGTTGGTAATTTGACTAGTTGAAGGATATATGATTAATAGAAGGATTATAGTATTGTGCATGTATAAGTATTAATTTTAATGTTTAAGACATATTGAAATTGTGTTTGTATTTGATTGCAAATAGTAGTAGGTTGTATAAGTATGAATTTTAAGGTTTAAGGCATGTTATTTTTGTTGTAATATTAAGCTTGGTATGTACAAACGAATGGCTTGGTAATTTGGATGATTTTGCCTATGGTTGTGGTTTGTTAAGCGGTGATTTTAGAAAGAAAAAATGCATATTGTTGAGCAATTTCATGTGTAGTTTGAATAAGTTAATTCGATATAAGTCCCAATATCAGTTTGAGCCATATTTTTGGTGATTTGCTTAAGTTTTGTGTATTGTTTAACTGTCGATTTGCTTATGTTTTGTGTATTGTTTAACAACAGTGTTGGATTTTCGTTTCTTGACTTGCATCAAGTCATTGATGAAATGAAGAACAAGCTAGATCGATGCGTTTCAACCGAATTTTTGCCAAAGGTAGTAGATTAATTTGGATGATGATTGGTGATGATTGGGGAAATATTGAATGATTATTAGTGTAATAATTATTATGTATATAGTTATTAATATTTATTAGCGAATTAATATAAAATGAAAAAAACAAAAAAATTGTGTTATATGCTATGGTTCTTGGAGAATCGCAGCATATAGTCTATTATATACTGTGATTCTGAACCGCAGTATATAATATTGTGTCATATGCTGCTATCACTAGTGTTGCGTGTTAAAACCGTAGCATATTACGGGGATAAAACCAGAGCATATAAGGTTTTTTCCACTGGTGTAGGAAAGCAATAAATCCTAAACTAAGAAAGTAGTAAAATCATACACTAACAGGTGTTTACTCCCCCCATGCTTATCAAAAGCATTGTCCTCAGTGCTTAAAAGCATAGCAAAGGGACATGACAATAAAAGCATAGGCATACAGATGGGGGAAGTCTAGGACAGGTAACCGTCAGTGACCACTCGAAGAGCCACGGCGAAATAAGGAGAAAGACTTTCTCCTTGACCTCTTGGCTTCTAAATAGCCGCTTTTTCCTTCTCTCATTGGGCCTCCAGCTCAGCAATTCAGGCCCTAGGGTCTTGGAACAGGGTGCCCGCAAAATGACCAGTCTGAGCCCCTTGAACCATCATTAAAGAGCTCAAACGTGTATTAATGTCATACATGTTGTATTCGTAGGAATCATGCAGCTCGTTCCATTGGTAAACACAGGTGTCTTGGAGGGTTTGGAGGTTGTTTTCAATACGGTATATACGACCCTCCATATACTCAAAACGACCTAGCATCTACTGACGCCAGGTCTGGTCATCCTCATATGAGTATGAGGGTACCTACTGCCCGTACTAAGACTCTTCCTAAAAAGGTTGAGCAAATGGGGCATCCTGCTGTTGAGGCACGAGATCCTGCTCAAAGCACCCCACCTTATCATCATCCCTACCATACTCCTTCTCCGCAATATCACCACCAAATAACTCAATTTTGTTATGCAGTGAAAACTAGATGACCGTCATGGTGAGCCCATGGACATCATCGTTCTCATGAATGTCAAATAATGTGTCGGGCTGGGGAGGAAGGGAAAACGTACGTCCATTGGGGCATACTAGATAAGGGCCTTGGTTGCGCTTAGAGTAGAAGAATTTGACCCTACACAGGGTGGCATAATCATATCTGATATTGGCACTGGTGGCTAGGGATGTACAACCCTCAGAGTACTCAATCCCATGATTCCATACAAGTATGGTAATCATGCCACCGATCCAAATTTTGCATGTGGGAGATTTTTGGACCTCCAGGAAATTCTGGACGAAAAGGTGCACCCATTGAGGGCGTGTAGGTTCAGGAATTTGCCAAGAGTCTAAGAAATCTTGCTTAAACTGCACAACTTGGGTAGGCTTGCCTTGACCAAAGATGGTTATGGCAAGAAGGTACACATATCGTTAGGCAGGGTGCCAAATTTTGCTGATCTTGTTGCCAGACTGAGCGTAGGGTAGGCCTCTAGTCATTTTGACCCAAAAAAGCATGTGGGGGTTTGGTATTCTTCTACTGAAAACTCCCACCCAAAAGCCTCGGCTATTTGGGGGCACGTCATACTGTATGTATAGTTAAAAGCATTAAATGTGATAAAATTAGTATGCGTACCCCCTTGATGATCTGTGCCACTTAAGGGTAGATAAAAACTTATATGTTAAGCGTGGGTAAAATTCTGCGCTTTTACCAACAAAATCTTCTAAACCGCCTCTTCGCAAAAGGGTAATAACCCCATCAAAAAGGCGAGTGACATGTAAAGGGATGTCATCAATAAACTTGGTGGGGAGGAGAGTTCTCTTCTTTAAGGTGGCGAAATCTTGAGCTTGAGATGGCGTTAAAACGCATCTTATGGTGGCAGATGAAGAAGTGCCAACAGCCCTTGTGGGCTCAGGTGGTGGTGGTGAGGAAAGGTTAGGATTCCTCCTTGGTGGGGAAGAATCCTCACCTTGGGTTCTAGATGAACCCTCACCTGCCTGCCTAGCTCTCTTAGATTTAGATCTGAAGAGTTTCATGTTCATGACAACTAAGGTCCAACAATTACACACAAAAGCAATAATTAAGGAGCAATAAACCCACACAAGTAATGAATCAAACCCAAAACAAACCACAATGCAAATTAGGAGAATTAGACTATATACCTGAGAGAGACAATGGGATCATCAAGGGATGAGAGAGCACTTGTAGAAATAGAAGCTTTAAGCCTTGAAGATTAGGGCTTTAAAATTGAAGAGGTTAGGGGATGAAAATAGTAGAATGAAGGAAGTAGAAGGTGATAGATTTTCAATGATATGGGTTGGATGGGGATGGGGGTATTTATAGAAAGTAAATCTCGTGGCTCTTCATTAAAAAAGGCCTAGAAAGAGCGTCTTTTGAAAAGCGACGAGTCGTCACATAGTGGGGGACGAGTCGTCGCCTTGGTTCTGATGCCCTATTTGCCTCGTGACTTGCTGTTTACTAAAGTAGTAAGTTAGACAGAAGGAGACAGCTCGTCGCCTATGGGGACAACTCATCGCTTTTCTCCTGCCTGCTTTTTGCCTCATTTCAGTCCATTTGCCACGAGTAGTTGCTTTTATGATACTACTCGTGGCTTTGCTACCATCCCATATACCCTCTTTTTTGATATAAATAAAACAAAAGTAAAGCATATTAAAAATATAAAAAAAACTAAAAATAATAAAAATAAACAAAAAAAATAAAAATAATACTAAAAATGCATAAAACACGGGTTTCCTCCCGCTAAGCGCTTATTTAACTTTTATAGCTCGACGTGACTCAACCTAGTTAACTAGGTTTGACATACAAGACCTCTGAGGCCTCAACTGGTTCTCCTACATGATATTGCTTAGCACGGTGACCACTCACCTTGAAGGTGTTGGTTGGCCCTTGAACCTCAATGGGGCCATGTGGAAAAACTTTGGTCACCTTAAATGGTCTTGACCATTTACATTTTAATTTACCAGCAAAAAATTTCAGGCGGGAATTATATACTAGTACCAAATCTCCGATCTTAAATTCTCGTCTAATTAGCCTTTGATCGTGCCATCTTTTAGTCTTCTCTTTAAAGAGCAAGCACTCTTATAGGCTTCAAAACATATTTCATCGAGCTCATTTATGTCTAACAACATCTTGCGGCCTGCGGCTTTGAGGTCGAAATTAATAGTCTTAACGGCCCAATGGGCCTTTTCCTCCAGCTCTACAGGCAAGTGATAGTGCTTCCCATAGATGAGTCTAAAAGGTGTGGTCCCGATAGGGGTCCTAAAAGCCGTTCTATATGCCGAAAGGGCACCATCAAGCTTTTCGGACTAGTTTTTTCGGGACTTGTATACAGCTTTCTCAAGAATAGCTTTAAGTTCCCTGTTTAACACCTCGACTTGACCACTAGTTTGGGGGTGATAAGGTAAAGCAAATCTGTGCAGTACCGCATACTTCCTAAGAAGCAACTCAAACTTATGCTTAATGAAGTGGGTCCAATTGTCACTTATGACTATGCGGGGGCAACCAAAATGTAGAAATATGATCTTTTTAAAGAACTTGGTCACAACCCGTGCATCATTAGTCTTAGTGGCAATGGCCTCCACCCACTTGGAAACATAATCAACAACAATCAAAATATATTTATTCCCAAAGGATGAAGGGTAAGGACCCTGAAATCAATGCTCCATACATCAAGAATATCAAAAGCTAAAATCGAAGCCATAGGCATAACATTAGCCTTAGGCAGGTTGCCAACTCGTTGGCAACGATCACAAGTCTTAATATAGGCCTGCCCATCTCGATAGAGCGTGGGCCAATAGAATCCACATTGAAGAATCTTTGAAGAGGTCTTAGATGCAGTTGCATGTCCACCGCAAGGGCAGATCATGACAGTGCTTTATGATAGAATAAACCTAAACCTCCGGAACGCAACAGCGCAGCATGCCGTCTGCACAAGATTTGAACAACAGTGGATCATCCCAATAGTAATACCGGAGATCATGGAAGAACTTCTTGCTATAGTGAGCGAAGAGACTCGTAGGTAGTACTCTACTAGCAAGGTAGTTCGCTATATAGGCAAACCAAGGAGTCTCATCAGCAGCTGCAAGATTCATTAGCTGTTCATCTAGGAAAGAATCATCATGTTAGGCGTACATGAAACCTCATCTAAAACAAGTCTGGATAGATGATCAGCCACTGAATTCTTTGCTCCCTTTTTATCGATTATCTGCAGGTCGAACTCTTGGAGCAGTAATATCCATCTTATCAATCTGGGCTTGGGATCTTTCTTGCTCAACAGAAATTTAAGAGCGGAATGGTCAATGTACACAATGATTTTAGACCCTATTAGATAGGATCTAAATTTCTCCGATAGTTAATGAAAGTTAATAGGAGGTTGAATACTCTCTAGAGGGGGGGTGAATAGAGAGTTTGGGCTTTTAAAAACTTTTCTGGCAGTTTGTCTCAAGAGTTTGAGGAGTCTGTCAAAACTGTCTTCTGGAACAGCTTTGAGCCAATTCGTAAACACTAATCGTATGTGCGGAAAATAAACATTAAAGAATAACACACGATATGTTAACGAGGTTCGGTTCTAACTAACCTACTCCCCGCCTATGGGTTCTCTTTCAACCCGTAGGATTTCAATGCCTTTTATTAATCCGACTTTAATACAAACAAGAAGATCTCACTATCTCCTCTCACCACGTTCTTCCCCTTGAAGAACCGTATTACAAGTCCCTTTAATAAAAGCAAAATCCCAAATCTGACAATAGAGATTCACAAGTTAAACACTTTGAAAAGTATTCTTGATTAGGCGTATTAAACTTAATCTAACACTTTTTAAACTCTTAAGCCTATTACAAATGTAAGAGTTAGATGAACTAAGAATTAAGAATTACGAATTACAAATTACAACTCTTAGAGAATTTCTAAATCAAGAGAGAAAGTTGTAAGAAGTGGTGTGTCTTAGTTCTGGAATGAAGCCTCATATATATAGTGTTACGCCTCAACACATCTTCAAAAACAAGAAGGCTCCTATCCGTTATTTTCTGTTGACCTGGTCGTTCGCGCTTGACTTCAAGATCTTGAGGTCATCTTCAAACTAACGTGTACTGACAGCTAAAATAATTTCGTCATTGTGTTTGTAATTGTCTAATGCTATGCTGCCACGTTAGTACTCATACAAGATATTGAATAATAAGCACAAACAAGATTTATCAACATTTAATTAATCATTTAAATTAATTTCTATTATTAGCATTAATTCAAATCGTCATTTTCTATTTTTAGTATAAATTCAAATATCATCCTATTAATAGAAAACTCTAGATCTTGCATAATTATCAAATATAGCCGTGTACTATAATTAGTAAAACATGTGTACCTTGTACTATATTTAATCATCAAATTAATTTTAAGCACATATTTAAATTCAAGTTCAAATGTAAAACATTTAAACGTTAAACAAAAACGTGTAGTAAAATATTCAAACTTCATTTCAAATAATATCCAAGTTAATTTTAATGAACCTTGACCTATTAAAATATTTCAAATATAATTTCAAGGAACATTGACCTATTAAAATATTTCAAATATAATTACGAAACTAACCTGATTGTAAACGTAATTATCTTCAAGACTTTGAAACGTATTTCAAGACTTATAAAATCAACTTTAAAATAAACTTAAGTTCTTTAAGCATATTCCATTGACTTCGAACTTAAATATATATTACTTATCAAATGTATATCAAATATGATTTTAAACTTACTTAAACAATTAAATGTAATTACTTAATTTATTTGTTTAATCAATATGTGTTTTGAATTATCATCATTCAAGAGAATTAAGTCTTCAATCTCCCCTTATCATTATTTAAGAGAGTTGAGTCTTCAGTTAACATGTGCCTTATTCAGTGTTTTGATAGCATAGTCAGTGGCGTGCAGCTAGCCATCCTTTCTTTGCCCCAGCACAGCTCCTACTGCATGATCACTAGCATCACACATAAGCTCGAAAGGCAGGCTCCAATCTGGGGATTGGATTCTCGGTGCTGAGATAAGTGTCTTTTTCTGTAACACCCCGGCCCGTCGGACCGTTGGTGACTACTCATGGAGACTGTAGACTAGCCCCACAAACCAACACAAGTCTTTCCAGCGCACTTTGGTCTCACTCGTGCGCACCCGAGAAAACTTCATAGGAGGTCACCCATCCTATGATTGCTCTCCACCAAGCACGCTTAACTGTGGAGTTCTTAGCAAATGGGCTTCGTAGACAAGAAGATGCACCTTGTTTTGATATGAGTAGTCTATCAATCCTTTTTCAAGCTAAATCTGGGGTATTACAAAATGTAACACCCTGGATTTAGCTTGAAAAAGGATTGATAGACTACTCATATCAAAACAAGGTGCATCTTCTTTTCTAGGAAGCCCATTTGCTAAGACCTCCACAGTTAAGCGTGCTTGGTGGAGAGCAATCATAGGATGGGTGACCTCCTGTGAAGTTTTCTCGGGTGCGCACGAGTGAGACCAAAGTGCGCTGGAAAGACTTGTGTTGGTTTGTGGGGCTAGTCTACAGTCTCCAAGAGTAGTCACCAGCGGTCCGATGGGCCGGGGTGTTACAAATGGTATCAGAGCAACCCTGCGACCGTGGCTGATAGTGTTCAGTGCACCTAGCGGGGGAAAAAGATCCTAAAGTTACGGTCTAACGAGGACGTTGTATTCTTAAGTGGGGATGAGTGTAATACCCCAGATTTAGCTTGAAAAGGGATTGATAGACTATTCATATCAAAACAAGGTGCATCTTATTTTCTAAGAAGCCCATTTGTTAAGAACTCCACAGTTAAGCGTGCTTGGTGGAGAGCAATCTTAGGATGGGTGACCTCCAAGGAATTTTTCCCGGGTGCGCACGAGTGAGGCCAAAGTGCGCTGGAAAGACTTGTATTGGTTTGTGGGACTAGTATACAGTCTCCAAGAGTAGTCACCAGCGGTCCGAGAGGCCGGGGTGTTACAGTTTCAATTTTTCAAAAGTATACAGACAATCATCAGAAAACACAAAAAGTACATCCTTGGCTAAGAGCTCGGTTAAAGGTCGGGCTATCTTAGACAAATCGGGTATAAACCGTCTATAAAAACCAGCATGCCCTATAAAACTACAAATCCCCTTCACATTGACTGGAGGGGGTAGCTTTTAAATAACCTCTACCTTAAGTTCTATCAACCTCAATACCTTGATTCGACACTATATGACCAAGTACAATCCCTCTTGTACCATAAAATGGCACTTCTGCAAATTCAGAACCAAATTGACTTCCTCGAATCTAACAAGCACTTTCTTTAGATTGGCTAAGCAATCATCGAAAGATTTGTCATATACGGAGAAGTCATCCATAAAGACTTCCATCCACTGCTCAATAAATTCAGAAAAAATACTCAGCATGCATCGTTGGAAGGTGACTGGGAAATTACATAGCCCAATTGGCATCCTTCGATAAGCGAAAGTACCATAAGGGCAAGTAAAATGTAGTCTTCTCTCTGTCATTAGGATGGACAGGGATCTTGAAAAATCCAGAATATCCATTCAAGTAACAGAAATGGGAATGATTGGCTAGCCTCTCCAACATTTAATCTACAAAGGGGAGGTATTAATGGTCTTTTTGGGGTGGCTTTATTCAGTTTCCTATAATCAATGCACATGCGCCACCCTGTGGTTGTCCTTGTGGGTATTAGTTCATTCTTATCATTCTCTATGATAGTCACATCGCCCATTTTAAGGACAACCTGTACTGGTGATACCCACTTACTATCAAAGATAGGGTAGATGATCACCGCATTCAACAGCTTTAAAACCTCTTTCTTCACTACGTCCTTCATATTAGGATTGAGTCTCCTCTGTCCCTCTATGGAAGGAGCGGCATCGGGCCCCAGGTTTATCCTATGGGTGCATATAAAAAGGCTAATTCCCTTGATGTCATCAATAGTGTATCCAATGGCCTTTCTATGTTTTTGAAAAAGGTTGACCAAGCGGTCCAAATCGGTGCCATTGAGTTCACTATTAACGATGATAGGATATGTGGAGTTAGCATCCAAAAAAGCATACTTCAAATTAGAAGGGAGAGTTTTCATTTCTATCTCAGGAGGTTTGGAACTCTCCTCGTTCATTTCCAACGCCTGCTCAATTTCATGTACCTATATAACCTCATTGTACAGTTCAAGATCATTAATATAATCACCCCCTAAAAGGTCTTCCCATCCCAGTACCTCTGCATTATCTCTCCCAGTTCCTTCAAGAAAAGACTATAGGGTATCGATCTCATGGTCCTATTTAGACTCAAGAGGTACATCATCAGATATGTCAATTAGGTACATAGATTCATTTGGGACTAGGGCACTCAAAACATCTCTTATTGCAAATTCAACTTTCTCCTCCCTACACTCATAATCATCTTACCCCTAGCTACATCAATTAGGGTAATAGCCATCACAAGACACGGTCTCCCTAATATGATGAGGGTCTTAACATATGTATGTCCATAATGACAAAGTCACAAGGTACTACAAGTTCGCCAATCCTTAGAGCCATATCAAATAAGATTCCCTCAGGATATACAATACTACGGTCAGCTAATTGTAATGTTATCCTAGTAGGGGTCAGTTCCTTTACATTGCGGAGTCTCTTATACATGGAATAAGGCATTAGGCTAACACTGACACCTAGGTCACATAAAGCTCTATTCACAGATATATTCCCAACTGTAATGGGAATACTAAAACTATAAGGGTCAGCCAGCTTAGAAGGCAGGTTTCCGATGATGAAAGCATTAACATTTACCACCTTAAAGACCTGGATGACCTCATCTAGCTTTTTTCCCATTAGAATAGAGAGTCTTAAGAAATTTGGGAAAAGCAGGTATCTCAAACATTGCATCCAAGAATAGGAGTTTAATGGACACATTTTTCAACAAATTAAGAAATTTCCCGTATTTCTTTTCTAACTTAGTTTGCGCTGATCTCCGAGGAAAAGGCACGTGCTTAATTAGAATAGCGGTGACCTTGGACTTTGATTTATCATGTTTCTCATTGGTCACAGTGTCGGTGGCATCATTATCATTCACAACAGTATCATTAACAACAACATTATCATTCACCACATTATCAGATACTAGCTTTTTAGAAGATAGCTCTACAAAAGAGGGATCCGCTACTTGCTTACCACTTCTTGTGGTCACTGCATTGACGGACTGATCGGGTTTCGGCTAGCTTAGGAATTGATTTGAGGCACGAATATTGACCTGCTGTGCAACCTGAGCTATCTGTGTCTCTAGCATTTTCATGTGTGAGATACTTGTTTGGATGTGGGTCCGTAACAATTTTCTTAGCTCGCCAACCTGAGACTCAAGACTGGGTTGAGTCTGCTGAATGTACTGCTTATATGGCAGTGGGTGTTAGTATGGAACTTGTTGATGCTGTAGATTTAGCACATTGGTGCTTGAGTAGGACAGATTAGGATGGTTCTTATAACCTGCATTATATTTGTTAGAGTATGGGTCACCAGGTTGTTTACCGTACAGAGCATTTGCCTCCTCGTAAACTTGGGGGCAAGTGCTTGAATAGTGATTAGGGACGCCACAAGTATCACATAAACTAGCAGCATTATTAGAACTAGATGAGGAGTTTACCATGCTCAACTTAGCCATCTATTCAGTAATATTGGCTATCTGTTTGGTGGGGGCTTTAATGCTCTCAGAATCAGTATTATTATTATGGGATACTTGACCTGTCTCATTACTTTAAGAAAAACTGTTCTTTGCCATGGTTCTGAAGAGCTTCAAGAGGTCGTTTAGGAGTTTAGAGTTCATGTCGCCGCCACATGCGGCGCCAATTGATGACCTATGCTCATCAAACAGTCCTCCGTAGAAGGACTGGGCGAGCTACTAGTTAGGGATCTGATGGTGAGGACAACTAAGTTGGAAGTCCTTGAACCTCTCCCAAGCCTCGTAAAATGACTTGAACGGCTGCTGTTTGAAGGTCTGTACCTGTGTTCGGATTTGAGAGGTCTTGCTGGGGTATAGTACTTATCTAAAAAGCCATTGGCTAGTTCCTCCCAGGTCATATAAATACCAGTTGGCTCGGATTTGAGCCAGGACTTAGCTTTATCCTTCAGGCTGAAGGGGAAAAGCCTCATGCGTATCGCTTCCATGGATAGGTCCTTGGTGGTAATAGTGTCACACCTTTCTATGAAGTCAGCGATATAGTATGGGGACCTTCACTAGGATGACCTCCGAACTGATTCCTCTCGATCATTTGAATGAGATGAGGTTTCAGCTCGAAGTTTTCTGCACCGAAATTGGGTTTAATGATGCATGGAATGGAAGTTTGGGTGAGCATAGGCGCAGCCAATTGGCCAAAAGATTGATTAGCGTTATTAGCCATTTGGTCTTGTTGTCGCCTCAATTACCTTAAGTGTTCAGCGTTCAGTCTATGAGTAGTGGCTTCAATCTCTAGGTCGTAACGCTCTAGAGATCGGGCCCTCCTATGCATTCAAAGAATTCAAACACAAAAGGGGGTCTAGGGGAAGGAGCAACAAGCAAGTATCTAGTAGCTCAATCACTAGAACAAAAGAATTATTTGTCGCTTCCCCGGCAACAGCGCCAAAAACTTGATATGCAAATTTTAAATTACTACAAGCGCACGGTGTACGTGTAGCAATACGGGTCGAACTGAGGGAAGCAAGTTAACTAATTTGATCTTTTATGACTAAGAGACACGAATCAACAAATAATTGGGTTGAGAAACTAACACTACTGTAAGCAATAACTAATTTAATGCGAATAAAACTAATAATTAAAGCTAAGACAATGATTAATATGAAGATAATAATAATAATATGACAAATTTTAGGGCGTCGAGAATCACCTAATTCTAACATGGGAGTCAATTACTCTCATAATTGTATGAAATTGAGTCTTTGGTATAATTAAACGTGATCTAATTAATCTCAAGTTTCCGCTCTATTGATCAATATCGGTTTAAGACCTTACTAGTATTAATCTTCAAACTTCCGTTTTATGGGCTTAATTAATAGGAATTTAACTTAAATATATCTCAACCCTAAATTAATCCTAATTTCAAACTTCTTTTATATTGAAAAGGTTAATAAAGATATTTAAACTAAGATTATTCATTAAGCGTAGGTTTAATGATGGACCCAAATTTCACACAATTAATCGATAAAATATCATTTCATGCTTCGATTAGGGTTTATACCCTAACCCTAGAGAGAGAATCTACTCATTAGACATGGTGATGAAGAACATGTAATAAATGATGAATGAAAACCTAATTGAAATACTACACATGAAGATGATAAATAGTTTAATGCAAAAAGAAAAATAATAAAACAATAAAGCTCGAACATTTAAAAATTGAGAAGAACATAAAAATAAATTGCAACGGAAGTAAATGTAATAATGGAGTTCAACAATGAAAGTTCTCAATGAGGAAGAACAAAAAGAGAAATTCTGAAAATAAAATTAAAAACTGACTTTTTGATAAGAAAATAACTACCACTATTTATAGTGGCTCCAAAAAATAACCGTCAAAACGCACGTAAAAGCACCTGATGAAAAGGCGACGACTCGTGACATCAAGGGCGACGACTCGTCGCTTTTGTTCTGCCTGGGATATGAGACTCCAGTGAGTTGGCGATGAGTCGTGGCAAGTTGGAGTCAACTCGTCACTTTAGCTCTGGAATACTCTGATGACTTCAGTGGATCTGCGACGAGTCGTGGCAAGTTGGAGTCAACTCGTCACTTTAGCTCTGGAATGCTCTGATGACTTCAGTGGATCTGCGACGAGTCGTGGCAAATTGGGGACAACTCGTCGCTTTTGTTCTGGACTCCAGTAGTTGAGCGACGGGTCGTGGCTTTTTTTGACATGGCTTAGCTACGACTCGTTTCTTTCCCTTGGGCTTGTATGGCCCGATCTCTTCAATTCTTTTAGTGGTCTTAGGCCATTTCTTCAAGCCTTCATCCCCTTATCACCCCCGGAACCTAATAAAACTCCGATTTGTGCTTCAAAATTACATAAAATACAATATTAAACATATGAGACAAAAATATCAAATAACATTATCAACACTACTTAAAACCTACTAAAACATCACATAAGGAGCATAAAAGTAACATGAATAAGTGCAAAATAATCGCACTTATCAAGGCTGTATCAAACAGCGATGTGGAAAATGATATTCAAAATTGTCAGATCTCATACATAACGATCGTAATTTTGTTAATTGTGAATTATTTTTGGTTAAAATTGTTATGTGTTTGTTAATTTTTGTCTCTGATATAGATGTCGTAAAACTCTTTATTAATGAATCAAGAATTATTAAAAAAAATCATAAAATAAGTAAGAATAATAAGTTACAAAATAAGTAAGAATGATGGTGGGTTGATTAATAATTCAATCTTTCAGTGAAAAAAAAATACTTTCCTAAAAGCTGAACCAAAGTACCAAGCTAGCCTCCACTACGAAATTGAAGAAGATGAAGATGAGATTAAATTACCTAAAAAAGTTGTGATCTTTTACAGGATAATGAGTATATTATAATGTTACTCATCCATTATTAGAAGATAATAAAGAGGTTGTATGAAAAATGGAAGAAAAGATTCAAAGTATTAAAATTGGAGATGTCAACCTAAAGATTGCAATTTACCCAAGTAAGACTCATTTATTTATAAAATATACAAAACGCTGTTACCTACAGCGTTTTCCAACTCAGTAATCAGTATAATGGAGTTATTCCAAATGTTTCCCTTTAAGATTGAAAATTTAAAAAAAAAAAAAAAAAAAAATTAAAAAAAAAAAAAAAAAAAGCTGCTAGCGTTTTCCCTTAACCAGTGAAACGTTGTTTCCAACAGCATTTTTACCAATATGATCAATCAGCCCATTAGAAAAACATTGTCCTTAACAGCCTTTTTTATAAAAACTTATTTTTACTAATACTGGGTAATACTTATTTCTCCAAATAGTTTAAAAAATAAGTTTAAAAACAAAAAAAAGTTATAATAATACTCATCTAGAGTTCAAATAAGGTTCTTTATGAATATTGTTTTTAAAGCTACGCAATCGTTAATTTAAAAAAAAAATAAGGTAGTTCGCCTAATGGAGATATATTACCACACACACCAAATTGATCATTTACTTTCCAATTTCCAAACAATAAAAATAGTCAATTAATCAGCCTAATGTATTAGAAAGGAGCCTAATAAAATTATGAGAACCATATGCTCATAACTTGCTAAGTTTGCCTACTGGAAGAACTTTTCTTCCGAGGAATACACAATTTTATGATCCCTTTAACTTTTGAATCTTCTTTGTCTTCCTCCTCATCCGACATTGTTGATGCTACTGCTGCTCCTAACCCAGCCTTTACGCTCCTTTACAATTTCAAAACAAAAAACATTTATCCATTGCAACAATAATTAATAAATATTCAAATAAAATCGGCTACATCAAACAAAATAAATCATCGATCATAGCTAACATACTTCTTCCGTCGTTCGACAATGCTCGCTACATTTCAATAATAACATTATTTATCTTTAACTCATGCATAAGATATTAATAATATATATATATATATATATATATATATATATATATATATATATATATATATATATATATATATATATATATATATATATATAGTCATATGAAATTTTATTTTATTCTTCTTAAAATTAGTTTTTAATATGTAATGTTCATAAATTTTCCTTTAATCAAGATAAAGATATTTAATATAAAATATAGATTGAATTACTTGAAAAGGAAATGTAACAAATATTGGGTCACAGAAGAAATATATATTTCCTCCGTTTCAAACTACTTGCAACGTTTGAATTTTCACGCAGTCCTTAATATCTTTGCATTTAAATAAATTAAACAAGATTTCACATCGCTATATTTTAACTTATAGATTATGAACTAATCATAAATTAAAGATGATTAAAAAAAAGTCTCATGTTTTTAATATTGTGAGTAATATGGAACGGTGGAAGTATTATACTTAATTTAGCATCTAATTGTAAATTATACCTTTGCTCATTGTAGGAGGAAGATTTAGTGAAAACTGGAGTTTGTGAGTAAGGATAAGTAGCAGAGCCAGAAGAATGATTATGCTGATGATGAGTTTGTTGAGTAGCCATAGTTTCAACAATTGTTCCGCTGAAATACTCTTTCTCTTCTGACTGTAAATTTCCAAACCTCGGATTCTCAGACATATACCTTACCATCATCATATCTTCATCTTCATCATCTTCTGTTCTTCCAATTGCATTATCATCATCACCATTTCCCGCCTTACTTTCTCTGTTGCATGACTCTATTACTGATTTTACTGCATTACTATCATTCTTACTAGATGGTCGAATACTTAATTGTTGTTTCAAACATGGCATACTGAAATTGGAGTTTCTGCTGCTTCCTACACAATTATTAGATTTTGATTTCCTCCTTTCTTGGGTGTTAGTGTTACCAACAATGCCACCTCCTCCACAAGCAATCAAGTGGAGAAGAATTGCACTATTGCGAGTTAAGCTAGTGGTAAATGTGGGGTCCCCATCTTCTTCTATGAATGTTCTAGAAGTTTCTTTCTGTAACCTTCTCGAATGTTCTGAGGATGATTTTGTTGCTTGTGGTTGTGGCATTGGTGGTTTTGGTGGAGGTGGTGGTGGCGGTTGTTTGTCGGAGTTTGTTGAAGAGGTGGAAGGGAGAGAGTAGGATTCATCTTGTTCAATTTGCAGAGTTGAGTAAGGTGCATTTGAACTGTTGCAACTTCCTTTTTCTTCTTCTTCCTCTGCTTCTTCACTGTTCTTGTTGATTATGTTTTGCTGATAGTTTTTAACAACTTCTTGTCTATAATGGTGTTGTTGGTGAATACCGACTGATTTATTCTTTTCTAATCCATTAGTTTTTGTATGACAGCCCATTTTTCTTTCCTGTCTCTGTTTGATTTGCAGCTCTTCTAGCCTTATTTCTGTCATAATACAAATATATGTCAACTAAAACGCTCTTTCATGGGTTTTAGCTTAAAACAAATTCTTGTTACATGATGATAAAAAATAATAATGATGATAGTAATCATAATGAAATTTTAGTTTAATTTTACTAATAAAGGAAAATCACAATTTTAAAGATTCAATGTAATTTCACATGACAATAATATAATCCTATTCATAAAAGAAATTTTATGATTATCGTTACTTATAACTTGTTAGTTGTTACCGTATATTCTTACGAGTCATTCACTCAAATACTTTCCCTTTGTCCCTTAAATGAGTTAGACATAAAATTGTTATTAATTTAAATATTAAAAAATTATAAAGATATATAAATGAGTTTGTGGAGAATAAGTAAAGAAATAAGGTTAGATAACTTAAAATAAAAATTATTCAAAATCAAATATATAACAAGCAACATAAAGTGTGCAAATTAAAGAATTAGCGACGAAGATTCACTAGGATCTGTTGACCTAACATAACTCAATATAATTTTAACTCTTCTCCTTTTCAAAAAAAATATCACAAATTAATTAAAGTTCACAAGTCAAACTACTAAAAACGGAATTTAAAGCTCGTAATTCGAATTTTTATACAAGTTATAAAATCAAAATATTGTTATAATTCTTTTCAAACTACATTAATGTATACATTTGAGGTTATATCATATAACTCAAAAAACTCACGTGTGTTTAAGTTATGATGTTTTGTCATATGAACATTGAAAGTAATAACTTGCCACTTTTTATCTTATATATTACTAGATAGTATCCGTGCGTGCAATGCACGGCTTTATTAATTTTGAACATATTTGTATAAATTAAGATTTTATAATCATTTAATAAATAAAATTGAAAAGATTTTATAAATAATTGAAAAAAAGAAATAAAGTACATGATTTTCTAATACATTAAATAATATAACTATATAACCTAAAAAGTAAAAATAAAATCAATCATTATTGATAATATTATAGTCATAATTACAAAATAATAAAGTCAAAAATATAAATATTAGTCATAATAACATTGACATCATCATTGAATTTTGGATGGAAAACTTTTTATGAGGTTGTGACATGTAAGCAATTTTAAAAAGTGATGAAGTAATCGGTGTTTTATTTTAGTAATAGTTACGAAGATTGTCTCTTATTCTTTCTATTAATCCCATTTTCAAAAGAAATCAAGTCATCTTATTAGTCTCATTTCTATTCATAGTATGCATTTTTTACCTTATTACTCTTATTCACATTGCCATATTATAATTAATCTATTGAAAAACCATTAACAATTTACTTTTATATCTTTTCTTTATAAGTGTACCTATTTAACCCAACTAAAAATTAGAAGAATAGGATGAAATATAGTATAAAATATTTCCATTAAAAAACAATAACTTAAAATTTTAATTATTTTTGACATCATTAATTTGCTATTATGTTGCCAATATGTGGTCTTTCCCTTAAATATTTTGGTATGCGTGCACATTTCTAAGCACGACAAGAATGAATAATAGTAGAAGAATTTGAATTATATTGCGAAATAAAGTGATGACTGACCAGAAGTGAAGTCTGTTTGGTGTAGGAGTTCAGAACCTTTGAGTACATATTCTGATCCATCAGAAGCATAAATAGCATCACTCTCCGTCAAGTCATTCCAAACATATCCATTCTTATAACTCCTACAAATTATGAATATCAATTTTTGATTTTCAAGTCTACAATACTAATTCATGTTATCGCTAACTACACAATTAATTGTTGAAAAATGCTTTAAATACTTTTAAATCATGTAGAAAGAATTTAGTGAAAGTGATGGAAATACTACTTATTCCACTTAATTTTTCTCGATTTTCTACTTTAATTCGTCTAAATAATTTATTTTATTTTTATTTTTAATATGACTTTTATGACTTATATTCTCTATGTTATGTGTCTCGCTCAAAATCCAATATTTAAAAAATAGCTAGTAGTCTAGTACAGAAGAGTACATAGCAGGTTTACCTTTTGCAAGACCATGAATATTGACAAGGCATAGCTTTACCTCTGAGCACTGCTAGTCTGTCGATCACGTCTGTAAACAATTCAGAATATATCAGTAGTTTTCATGCATATTTCCAATCTATCATAGTAGACTAGTAGTGTTAGGTTTTTATCATTATATTATAGAAGTATATAAGTTGTTATTTTAATTATTTATATATTAAAATATAAATCACTAAAAATTATAAAAAGTTAATATTATTAAAGAGTTTAATTAGATGATTCAAATAATATTTAACATGATTATATTTATACTAACACATTAGCTGCAATATTATATAATATGCTTGAACGATAAATAGTATTAATAACAATAATATAGCGAGTATTTTAAAAAGGAGGATATATTTGCTAAAGGAAATTATATGTTATTTAATGCAAAATTTTGTTTTTTGATATTTTTAATAATATATAATTGAAAATTTTAAACGGTTAATATTATAAACCATGTATTAAAATAAATTAAAAAAATTCACTTTAACTATATTTTACAACATACATAAAAAAAATCAAGTCTAAAACAAAAGTAATTGATAAGCAATAATTATTAGACGGTTGCAACTACAAGAAAACACAACAAAGTGTAATTTTTGATTAAGCCAAATAATTGTTAAGAAAAGAGGTTGATTATAGTATAAATGACAAAATTATTTAACACTAAACTCAAATTTATTTACATTATTTATGATGGAATTAATGCTAAAAATTAAATATGGGTGAAGAATTAATTAGTAGGAGCAATGCAAGTACCTTTGAGACGAAGAGGTTGAGTAGCTAAATGGGAGACTTCCAAATAATGAGGATGTTCAAGCTGACCATTTCTAGTGAGATAATACACAACTTGCACCTTATTAAACATCTTTACTATTTTATTCTTCGGATGTTGTTGTTGTTTCTGATAATTCTGCTGCTCTTCATTGCTCTTTAAAATATGTTTTCCTCTATCTGGAGTTGGACATAATGATTCTGCTTCTGATCTTCCACTTGTTGATAATCTTCCTACTCTCCCAACCTCCATTAAAATTCTTTTCTTTTCTATGGATAATTATTATGAAAACTAGTAATTAATTAAAATGCTATAAAATGACATTATTATTTATAACCTTATTTGATCTCCTATCTTCTGTCTTCAATAGTTAATGAAGAGAAAGAAATAAAGCATGTTGAAAGTGAAATAACACAAGAGCCTCGTGTAGTGTGGATTCCTGGATTCTTGTGGGGTAAGGGCAAAAATAAAACACAGGCAGTGAATTGTAGGACTAGGACGAACTTACTCTAGGACTGTTCAGTATGCAGATGATGCTTGCATTATGTAGCATAAGTATTAACAGTAGGACTACCAGTAGTGTTGGACCTGTTGCTTGTACGTTTGTGTCATTATCTAGATTCTAGGCTATGTTTTTGTCAACGTTTTTCTTCTTAACTGCTAGCTATTATTAGCAGTACTTATTAGTAGAGGTGTACAGAATCGAATATCGGGTCAATTCGAATACTCGATTTTTTTAATAGTGAAGATCATAATCTGGTTTCGGTTCGAAAGACTAGATATCCGGTTTAAATCCGGATCGGATACCAGATATTCGGTTTTCAAAATTTTGATTTGTTTTTCTTTTTTAAACAATTTTAAATTGTTTTTCCATATAAATATTTAATCTCACTTCGTTTTCCTTTTTAAACTTTGAATACAAATCAATTTAGAAATATGATTAAATTTTCAAAAGTCTAAATTAATTAACAATAAATTAATTATACAACTTACTTATTAGTAAATTTAACAACCTAAGCAAAAAATTTTATGAAAAAATATTTATATATTTTAAAAGAAAAATAAAAAATAATAAAAAATTCAGAAATCGGATATTCGGATACCCGGTTTATAAAAACCGAATAATTCGGGTCGAATATTTTTGAACACCCCTACTTATTATTGATAGAGACACATACGAATATTTCAGAACCCTATTAAGTATTAATTAGTGAGGTAGCTCATTTTATATCTTAATAGGTTTTGAATAAAATGTGAAATAATGAGCACGTACAATAGATGTTTTAAGCACAAAATGTTCCAAATAAGAGTGTAATAGTTTTTCTGTCAAGACAACATATTAATCCAATCTTCATTAAAAATTATAAAAAATTAATAAAAATAATCCTTATATTGAGACCAATCAAATAAGATTTGATTTCACATGAGTACATTTTAACATATAGATTAAAATAAAATACAAATTAATAGTGCTACCATTAAGAAGCCTCTTCGTCATTGTTTGTAGCTGACTCTACAAGAACAACACTTGAGAATTGGTAACGGTATTTTATGAAGGTCATTTTAGAGATTACTTGGTACATTAAATGATGAGATCTAAATATCCTATAATCATACCATTTCCAAGTATCTAATCTTCAATAGTGCGTGTAAGCATTTATTCTTAAATAATTATTGATCTTCAAATAATATTTATGGAGAACGAACTGCATTATAATCATCAATTATTTTTAGAGGATGAATACATTTATTAACATAGGCCTCACGCCATAATGAAGTCCTAATGTTAACTCTCTAAGTTATGAGCCATTGTGCACTTGTGAAAAGTTTGTGTTAGAAAATCATTTCAATGTCGTTTTTGATAATTTTTGGGTCCTAGGCGAAAAATAAAAAAAGACCGCTTATATAAGTAAAGTTTTGATTATCTTTTTTTCTAACCATGTAGTTCAATAGTCATGCACTTAACTGAGAAACCTAATACTGCAAGTTTGATTAATGTTAGAAGCTACTTATGCAAATATTAATGTTTAATTATAAGGATTAACTTCATTTTGGCACCTTCATAAGCTGGGCACTAGGTGATTGCACGTTAAAACTACCCTCAGAATAACCCTGGTTATCACTGACTTAGCCGTCAGAAAAGATCCCCGAGAACCACTTTGAGCCCTTCTAAGTTCAAAAACCGTATTACTTGTGTAGGAACAAGACATTTAGGTGGTCTTATTGCAAAGAAAAACTAGATAGCATTAGAACAAATCTCTACACCAACATAATCATTTTTAAGACAAACACTTGTCTAACTTTGACTTAGCACTTAATTAATTATGTCCGGTTCATAACAAGAAAAATATTGCAAAAGAAGTTAAAATGTCCAATAACAACATGCATGTTGAGAAACAGTAAAAATCAATCACACTATTGAAGAGCCAATAAATGGGTGTAATGTCGAATACAGTGTGATCGAAACCTTTTTCGTTTTATGTAGGAGACATGCTAAGTAAACTAAGATAAGCTTTAATTTATATCCTGGCGTTAGGCGTTACATCCAGAGAAGAAGCTAAGCTAGAAAAGGTAGAAATGAGCACGGATGTCTTAAATTTCATAGTCAAAATGGAGGTCTACATGTTGTAAATGGCGAATGTCAAAGTAGAAGTATGTTTTTAATTTTATTGGCATTCTCACTCTCGTCATGAGTTGTCTCTTGTCATTTAAATAACTACAGTGACCAGTGTATACAGTGTACAGTAAACAGTGGTATGTCGAAGCCTTTGAATGCCTGCTTGATTAAGCTGATCATGGTTGGCAAATAGTTATAAGAGTAATACTCCTACAGGCTAAGGCTACAGTCATTCATTTATATGTTATCCTATTCCTATTACAATTGTGGTATCAAGCTTAGCTTTTTTGAGGGCCCATACTGCCATTTTGTGTCGTCATCCACCAGCAGTACATATTCTATTTAATTCCTCTTTGTAAAAGTATAACCATGTCAACATCTATTGATTTAGATCGTCTTCAAGTAGGGTAAAATCGTTGAAGTATATATTGCATGTTTTATCGTTGAGTATATATTGCATGTTTTCTTAGCTATTAGTTCCTCCGTTTCACTATACTTGTTACATTTGATTTTTTATGCAATTTAATATGTTCTTTTGATCATTTATTTATTGAACTACACATATCTAAAAAATTATTAAAACTTGATATTATGGAAGTATGCGATTTGACAATTCAAATAAGATTCTATTTGACTATATTTTTTCTTACATATTAGCCGCAACATATAAAATAAGCTAAAACGATAAATAGTGTAAAATATCATTATGTAACAAGTAGTTCAGAACGGAGGAAGCACTTCAATAACTAAATTTGATTGATTTGGACCTGTTAAGAAACTAATATAGGAGTATTTATCAAAATTGAAGTTGATGATTAAAATAAGTTATGTACTTTATATAATGCTCCTTCAAATAAAAGATCTTTTGGATAGGGGAGGTTTTAAGATGCAAGGCTTCAAAAAATTAAAGATTTTAATATAGAGTTACGTAGTATATGTAAAGTGTTTAAAAATATAAAGTTGTTAAAAAATTATCATAATTTAAAAACTGAACAAAGCCTTCAAATAATATATAAAATTTTGTTCCGACTCTGCCTTCGGATAAAAGCATAAATGCATTATAGATCCCTCCCCTAATATTATATACTCCCTCCGAGATGTAACCTTAGCTGGAATCTAAACTTAGCCGACTCAATCCGAGAAAATAATTTGATTTTAATCCATGAAGAAGTTTGACCATAAATCTGTTCATATTCTTTGACTCCAATTCTTAGTCGATCTAAGAAAAAATCCAACAATTCGAATTCACTCGGACTCCAACTCGGATAAAATCTAACATCCAATTCTAACTTGTTTAAATATTTTTTTTAGTTTATTTCATACAAATTTGTATATTTAAGAAGTAATTTTACACATAAATTTTAAAATTTGGACTATTAATTATGTGCTTTTTATTTCTGGCATAGCGTCTAGTTACCCGTCACGGAAGAATTTTCCTTGAAACATCAACAATGTATAAAATTTGTTGTGCATATTTAAAAGTCATTATAAATATAAGTTTATAACTAGCTCCCTAGACCTAATGTGTTTATAAGTTTGGGCGAATCATAACATATTTTAATTACTAAGTTGAATTGGTTGAAAGACATTATTTTCATATATTTACGTACTACTATTAATATATAAACAATATCAAGAGTGACTGAGAGTTTAACTATTTTCCTTGTTGAACATTTAGAGTATATAGATCTAAATTTGTATATACTACATACTTAGTATAGCAACTGAGACTACAATAAATATATTATAAGTCCAATTAAATGCCTCAAAGAATTTAATGAATCATTACTTTGATTCATAAGTTTTGTTTGATGAATCATTACTTTGATTCATAAGCTTTGCTTGGTGAAACATTACTTTGATTCGTAATCTTCGCTTGGTGAACAATTACTTTGATTCATAAGCTTTGCTTGGTGAAACACTTTTGTTTCAAAATGAGGTATTCTTTGTTGCATAGCTCTAAATAAAGGTTGCATGCGAAGGGACATTCCATCCCATCTCCATATCATTTCTTATTTCTCTCTTAAGAATACTTTCATTCTTTTTCTTCCTTTCATGAGAATATATTGAGAGAATAATTAACTCTCAATATCATCAAAGTTCTTAATTCACCGCAACACTTGTATTTACTATTGCAATTTCCTTGTGCTAGGATTTTATTGTGTAGATTGTATCTCATTGTGAATTTCATTTTATCATCCCAAGCACCTTTGTGGGAGAAATATCACAATAGGAAAGTACATGAATGCCTTCTACTCATATCAAATTTCCGAGTGACTTCTTCGATTGTCACAACCATATCTTCATTGTCTCCTTGGTGATTCAATAAGAGTTCAAAGTCATATACAAAGGATTACAAATAGTGTAGATTTATCTTATAACACATATTTATAATACATCATTATTGTAATATTCCTAGGCTATTAGGAATATTAGGCCATATCTCGTGCATATTTCCAGGAGTATAATTAGTGATCTTGTGCATATTCTTAGGAGGATAATTAGCTACGTTAATTATGGTAAATATTGACTAAGTTTGATTTGGTCTAGCAGAGTAGGAAGGTTGTACTATATATATGTAATTCTCTCTTAAATTAACAAGCAAGGTGAGTAATTATTTAGCTTATCATGGTATCAGGCTACATGTCTCAAAACTAAAACATTCATATTCATTTTTTTTCTTTTTCTTCTGCTCTTCTTCTTTGTTTGTTCGGCTGTTATGGGGGATGTATCTTCTCCACCACCACCTTTAAAAATAGAACCCAATTAACCATATTATTTAGGGCCTCAAGATCGACCCGGTGATTTTATCACTCCTACTCGTTTGACTTTGGATAATTATGATGCTTGGGCGGCCGATATTCAAACGGCTCTCGAAGCTCGCCGGAAGTTTGAATTTCTAGACGGTACAATCACGGAGCCGTGTCCTCCTTACACCAAATCCGACTGGACCGCTCTCAATGCTATGTTAATTTCTTGGATTACAAATACCATCGATCCGACTTTGAAGGCCAATCTTTCCAAATTTCGTGAAGCTAAGCCGTTTTGGGATCATCTTACATATTGTTTTTCCCAAACAAATGGCCCAAGGATTCATCAACTCCGTCAATCTATCGACAAATGTGAGCAAACTCGCTCTATGTCTGTGTCTTCCTATTTCGGTACGTTACACTCTCTTTGGCAAGAACTTGAGAAGCATGAACCTATAATTTCTTGCAATTTTTGTTCTAACTGTGTCGCTGGTAAATTACATGAGGCTCGCCGTAACTATTCTCGACTTCATGATTTTTTAATGGGCTTGTATTCTGAGTTTTATGGTTCACTTCGAACGTATATTTTGTCTCTTGATCCACCGCCCAGTCTCAATCGAGCTTATCACTTGGTAGTCCAGGAGGAACGTGTTCCTTATGAAGCCGTTGGCTTCACTGTGCGTTCTGGCTCCTCGCGTAATAGGAGGCGTGCCTCTTCAGCTTCATCCGTTTTGCCTCGCTCTTCTTCATCTTCTTCTGGTCGTGGTCGTAATGTTGTATGTGGTAAATGTACCCGAAGTGGTAATGAAACTTCGGGTTGTTGGTCGGATCTTATTTGTGGTTATTGTAAGAAGAAGGGTCACCCCGAGCATCGCTGTTTTGAGCTCCAACGAGCTTCTTTCGACGCCCCTGCTGGACAACCTTCTGTCGAGTTTGCAGGTGCTGGACATAGCTAGCCTCAGGCTCATGCTACTGCTGCCTCATCTCCTTCCGCTGCTGCTGCTGACTTTTCTTCTTCTATTATCCAAGCTTTCACGCCGTAATAGTGGAAAGCACTTTCTATTTTCGGTTTACTTGGTAACATTGACATAACTGCAAATAGACTAGTGGTAAGTTTGATTCTTCTTATTGGATAATTGACACTGGTGCTACGCATCATGTTACTGGTACTCTTTCTTGGTTATTTGATACTAGTAACACCGAGTGCCCAGTTGGTTTACCCAATGGTGAACATGTTCTTACTACTTTGGTTGGTTCAGTTTGTTTGTCGGACAATATTATGCTGCATGGTGTTCTCTTTGTTCCATCTTTGGATTGCAACCTAATTTCTGTTACGCAACTTATTGATAATTTACATGTTTTTGTTCACTTTGATTCTAATGCGTGTGCTATCCAGGACCACACGAGGAGGCTGATTGGAACGGGAGTTAGGAAGGATGGATTGTACTATTTCTGCCGTCCTGGGTTCATATCTGTTGTTGACGCTTCCTCAAACTTGGAGTTGTGGCATCGACGTCTCGGGCATCCTTCTGAAAAAGTGGTTAAGTTGCTTCCTCATATTTGTAGTAATAAAAGTCATTTAGCAAAAGGTTGTGAAGTTTGTTTTCGTGCTAAACATCCTCGAGATAGTTTTCCTTTAAGTACTAATAAGGCCTCTTGTATTTTTGAAAAGGTACATTGTGATTCGTGGGGCCCGTATAGACATGTTTCGTCTAGCGGAGCTAGATATTTTTTGACTATAGTGGATGATCTTTCAAGAGCTGTTTGGGTTTATTTAATGGATGATAAAGTAGAGGTGTTTTCCGTTTTTATGACTTTTGTAGCTATGGTTGAACGAAAATTTTCCCAAACTATTAACATGTTCAAAGTGATAATGGCACTGAGTTTAATTGCTTACATGATTATTTTAATGCCACTGGAATTTTGTTCCAAACTTCGTGCATTGGTACCCCTCAACAAAATGGGCGAGTTGAATGAAAACATAAACATATCTTGTGTGTAGCACGTGCTCTACGTTTTCAAGCTCAATTGCCCATTTATTTTTGGGGTGAATGTGTGCTAGCGGCTGCTCATTTGATCAATCATACCCCTACTCCCATTTTACGCAATAAAACTCCGTTCGAAATTTTGTTTCACAAACCCCCATCATTTGATGCTCTACGAGTTTTTGGTTGCTTGTGCTTCGCTCATAACCAACACACAAGGGGTGATAAGTTTGTTAGTCGGAGTCGGAAATGTCTTTTTGTTGGCTATCCTTTTGGGAAGAAGTGGTGGAGGTTGTATGATTTAGACTCAAAGAAATTTTTTGTCTCACGAGATGTGAAGTTTTTTGAGGATATCTTTCTTTATGCTTCTCTAGAGGATGTTAATATTGATCCCCATAATTTTCATGATCAAGTTGTTCATGATGATTTCAATGATGTTGTTGTGCCTGCCATTGGTGATGAAGCTGCGCATGACGAGTTCATGTCTCCACCCACACAAAATTCCCAGCCCAATTCTTCCCCTCAAAACACGCAGCCCACCACCTTGTTACAGCCCACCCAAGAAAGATACGATCCCTTAGACCCCACGGATCATCATCAATCATCCTCTATGTCTTCTGGGCCGAATGATCCACCTAATTCTTCTTCTTTTGGGCCGCTAGATTCCGCTCAAGTTCATTAAGATGAGCATGCTTCTAATTCCAGTATTTCTGCACATAATGACGAGACTTCTCCTGTTTCTTTGGGTAGCGGTTTACGGTAAAAGATTCCTAATGTTCGGTATCATGACTATGTTACTCATGCTGCATTCGCAAATAGTACATCCTCCTCCCCCTCCAATTCTAATTCCTCCTCAGGTACACCCTACCCTATAGCACATTACATTCATTGTGACAAATTTTCTGTGAATTATCAACATTTCCTTGCAGCTATTGTTAAGGGTCATGATCCAAATCCTTCAAAGAAGCTATGCATTCTGTTGAGTGGCAACGATCTATGCAAGAAGAGATCAAAGCTCTCGAAGATAATGGCACGTGGTCTCTTGTTCCTCTTCCTCCTGGAAAACGTGCTCTTTGTAGTCATTGGGTCTATAAGACTAAGTATTTTTCTACTGGAGAGGTTGAACGTCTCAAATCTCGTTTAGTGGTGCTGGGTAATCATCAACAAGCAAGTCTAGACTACAATGACACCTTCGCTCCGGTGGCCAAAATGACCACTGTTCAAGCATTTCTAGCGGTTGTCGCTTCTAAGAACTGGGAGTTGCATCAAATGGATGTTCACAATGCATTTCTTCATGGTGATCTTCATGAGGAGGTATATATGAAATTACCTCCTGGTTTTCAGTCATCGGACCCTACTCTTGTTTTTCGATTGCACAAATCTCTATATGGCTTGAAGCAAGCTCCTCGGTGCTGGTTCGCTAAACTTGTTTCTGCTATGAAAAAGTATGGTTTCTTACAATCCTATTCTGATTATTCTCTTTTTACATACACTATTGGGATTGTTCAGATTAATGTCCTGGTATATGTGGATGATCTCATTATTTCTGCCAATGATTCTGCTGCTCTTCGTCTCTTTAAATCCTATCTTAGTGACTGCTTCAAAATGAAAGACTTGGGATCTCTCAAATATTTTCTAGGGATTGAAGTAGCTTGCAGTCCAATGGGGCTGTTCTTGTGTCAACGAAAATACACTTTAGACGTCATTTCGGAGGTTGGCTTACTTGGTGCTAAACCCAGTCCGTCTCCTATTGAGCAAAATCATCGTCTTGGTCATGTCACTGGCCCGTTTTTCCATGATCCTGAGCAGTATCGCCGTTTAATCAGTCGTTCGATATACTCGAATGTGACTCGTCCTGACTTGGCTTATTGTGTTCATATTCTGTCTCAATTTATGCAAAAACCACGTTTGGAACACTGGAAAGCAGCTTTACGAGTTGTTCGATATCTAAAGGGTACCCCTGGTCAGGGCATTCTGCTTCGTACTGATAGTGACCTCACCTTGGAGGGTTGGTGCAATTCCGATTGGGCAGCTTGTCCTCTTACTCGTCGCTCTCTTACTGGTTGGCTTGTGTTCTTAGGCCAATCTCCTATTTCTTGGAAGAATAAAAAACAACAAACTGTTTCTCGTTCCTCCGCCGAGGCTTTATTATTAAGTCTCGGGGTTCATCACCCTAAGGCTATTCCTTTTTTTTTTGATAGTCAATCGGCTTTGCACATTGCTCGTAATCCAGTCTTTCATGAGCGCACGAAACATATAGAGGTTGATTGCCATTTTGTTCGGGATGCCATTAGGGATTGTTTAATATCACCTTCTTATGTTTCCACTTCTTCTCAGTTAGCTGATATCTTCACTAAGGCTCTTGGGAAGGCTCAATTTGACACTCTACTTTTCAAGTTGGGTATCTACGATCCTCCACCTTGAGGGGGGTATTAGGAATATTAGGCCATATATCTCGTGTATATTTCCAGGAGTATAATTAGTGATCTTGTGCATATTCTTAGGAGGATAGCTAGCTACGTACGTTAATTATGGTAAATATTGACCAAGTTTGATTTGGTCTAGCAGAGTAGGAAGGTTGTACTGTATATATGTAATTCTCTCTTAAATTAACAAGCAAGGTGAGTAATTATTTAGCTTATCATAGGCCAAATTATTAATTGATGAAACTAAGTCCTTGAACAACTTTTAAGGGAAGATTGTAAAAATGGAGTATAGAATAAGTACAGACTGTTAGGGCTAGAAGGTTCGCATTACATTTAGGAGAGCATTATGTTCGCATTACAAACTGTAGTAACACTGATACATTCAAAGAGGAACTAAGGAACCAGCATATAGTGAAGTACATACCTCGATTTTTCGATTTAAAAAGGGACTTGCACTCTTGCAATACATCTTATACTCTTATACTTTGTCTTCAAATTACCTGTCCATTCTTTTCAATCAAAAACTCATAGAAGCTCTAAAAATGGTGGAGTTAAATCTCAAAATAAAAAGACAAACAATCGGTCTCCTGAGAGACCTTTTCTTACTTTACCTTTTCCTTTATGAACCGACCCAATTAGAGATTATCTCTCAAAAAGATCTTCTTTCAATAAATTTTGTGAAAGACGAAATAGTCAATAAATAATTAAAATTGTTAGATATACTAATGAAAATAAACTCACATTTTGTACATTTTTAAATAATGTACCTAATAAAAAAACTTTGTTCGATATGCTAAAAATAAACTCACATTTTTTGTAATTTAAAATAAATCTACCCTTTAGGTTATAATTGATTGCTAATTGCTTGAGTTACAAAAAAATGCTTGAAGAAACTTACAAAAATAATTTTATGTGAGTTTATTTTCAGCAATTATATCTAATAACTAGGTTTGTTTAAAACTAAATAAAGAAATTTATTTGCAACAGCTTGAAAAAAATTGTTCAAAAAATAAAAATTGAGCAAAATCAATAGGACAAAATAAAACAAAAAAAATATAGGAAAGCCAGAGAGTAGGAGGGAATATTTTCTTCAAATGAGTTTTCGTTTCCGTGGTTCTGCGACAAACAATAAAGATTCAAACAAACAATAAAGTAAATCACACCGAGAAATTTAATGTGGTTCACTATCAATGTGATAGCAACATCCACCGACACCGAAAATAAACTTTTCACTATAAACCGGGAGATTACAAGATAAACAAGAAGCCACAACAATGGCTCTCCAAACTTTTTCTCTCTTTCTTTTCCTAACTTTGTATTGCATGCATCACCTAATTCTAATTACATGGGAGCTTTATATATTACATCTCATAATAAGAAGAAATTAGGGTTAACTTAACAAAGTAACCGTCCAAAAACAAGTAAAACCGTCAAAAGATAGTGGAAAAATTAAATTCCGCACAAAATGCACTGATCTGTGCTCCGCATAGAAGTCTGCGCCCCGCGGCTCCACGACACGCGCCATTCTCCGCGGCCTGCGCATTGTTCTCTGCCCTAAACAGAAGCTTCTCCGCGGCCCGTGTAATACTCCGCACTCCGTGCATCCGCGACCTGCATAGTACTCCGCACCCCGCGTATTGTTAGCTGCATTTTATGCATATTTTATCCCCATCAGTTGGCTTTATTATATTGGAATTTTGCATAACTATGCTTACTTTATTTGGGATTTTACGCTTGGTGGGTATTTTGGTGTTTTGTGCATTTTAGGTAATATTCAACAAAATCGATCACAAACCAAGTACATTTGGAGCATACAACACTCACTTAACTCCAAAAGCTCAACTAATCAAAGCCTTGATGACCTAAGTCAAGTAAATAAGGCCAAAAGGAGCTAAAATAGACCCTTCTAAGCCCACTCGGCCAAAACTAGGTCGAGCCAAGCTTGCTCGAATATATAAAAGACTTGTATTAGAAATAGAAGCTGAGCAAGACCATCCTGAAGGCCGCTCGACCCGGTCGAGCGATGTTGGCTTGGGTCAAGCGAAAGTACTATTCACTTCCAGTAGCTTCAGAATGTCGACAGAAGCATTTTCGATGGGTCGAGCGAGCTCGCTCGATCGAGCAAACAGGTCGAGCGGAGCCTTTTTTTGGTGACTGCTTTGTTTTTATAGATTTTGACCTGTGTACCTAATGCTTGCTCGACAAGTCGAGCGGATTGGTTCGGGTCGAGTGATCTGGGCGGTCAGAAATAATTACGCTTTTAAAAGTTGCTGATTAGATGCCCTACCTATTTTCTTATGCCTCTCATACTCTACTGCTCCACCACCCCTATTTGCCACCCATCTATAGCCTACCTATCTCACACATAGGGTGGTCGAGAAATCATGAAGTCACCACCCATCACTTGTCCTCCCTCATTTATATAGAGAAGAAGAAGGCTCAAGCAAATCATCCATTTTATTCTACAACTCATGTTTTGAATTTTAAGCTTTAGTTAGTAAGTCTTAATCTTCCTTTATGTATTTTCCTTGATTCATTCTAGTACTCTTAGTTGCAATTTATATTTAAACACTTATTAGAAGGCTCAAGCTTTTGATTAGTTCATTATGGAAGATCATTTGATATATTCATGTAATTGAGATTAAGTCAATCTATTGAAGTATTTCATCAAACATTTGGATTGCAATTGGAGCTTATGGAGTTTATTATTGGTATTCATTAATTCTTCATTTGGTTGTCTTCCTTGGATTGAATTCCAGGCTAGTAATTCCTATCCTCTACTCTTTATT
This sequence comes from Amaranthus tricolor, assembly GCF_026212465.1. Taxonomy (NCBI): domain Eukaryota; kingdom Viridiplantae; phylum Streptophyta; class Magnoliopsida; order Caryophyllales; family Amaranthaceae; genus Amaranthus; species Amaranthus tricolor. Next base: position 18,926,273 of record NC_080049.1, read on the forward strand.
GTGTTTGATTTTGTTGTTATTTATTATGAATTCAATGTCTTTAGTTTTGTTAAATTTCAATATGAGTGAGTAGTTCAATTTGGCTTAGGCTAGGTATTGTCACCATGTATGTAGTCCAAATTGTTCTTTACCTTTGGCTTGGTTGTGTTATTTATGGTTTGAGATGGATTTTGCTATTATTGTAGTGTCATTGGATTGAGGGCGAGAATTGATTTCTAATGATAGTCTATGCTTGAAAATTGAATCATCTCCATGAGAATAGGTAGATGCTTTGATTGGAAATGATGAATATGTGCTCCATGTCTTAAAATATGCTTAGCTCCATGAGAATAGGTAGTTGAGTATGTTTTAGGAAGCTTTTGTTGCTCGAGAGAGAACATTAGTATCCAAGATGCGTTCTTCCCCATAACCCATATCTATGACCTTAGGTTGAAGATTAGTAAACACTACTTTGGTGAAAAAGCCTAGCCTTTGCCTCTTCATCATCATATTACCTTTTGATGTGTTTGTATTGCCTTTAATCTTATGTTCTTGGTTAATTAGCATCTTTACTTTTTTTATACTTTGTTTTAGCTTTAGTCTTTATTTGCTTGTTTTAGTTAATTACACCAAAAAACATCTATATATACGTTGTTGAACCAACTAATTGATTGAGAATCCCTTGATATACACTCTCCCCGTGGATTCGACCCGTACTTACCGATGTAATACGCTATGCCGTGCACTTGTGGTATTACTATTGAAGGACGTAATGTCCCGATCACGTACTTCGACCCATCTCTTGATTCATCTTAAAACCTGATCTTAGAGTCGGTTTGAGTCATAAAATCCCAATAATCTCCACCTGCACGAGAACTCGTGGTCAACCACTACCTCATCAAACCATAGCTAAACAAAACCATTCTTAAGCCAAACCCGATGCAAAGCTCAAGCATAAGCCATAAATCCCGACAAGTGTCCAACTAAGAGTCATCCCGATAAGTCTCCAACCAAGACCCAATACATACTGGTTTTCAAGTATAAACACTCATAATGCTCAACTAGAATCACAAGTCACTCATAATGCTCCACCTGCATCACGAGTCCACGAGGCAAGCCCCACCTTGAAGTTGTGCACACCTCCACCTGTGAACTCCCTCACCCCTAAGGGCCTATGCTACTAAATCCAGCATAGTAAAGAATCTACTAAAATTGTCAGAATGTCCTACCTTCTTTACCTCTATCTTCATGTATGTGCATTCCAAATAATATTTGACCACACTGTGCTTCTCCCGAACATCAAGTACCTGATCACTAAACAAACAATCATAGTACATAAAAGCTAACAAAGGTTGATCATAAAGAACCATCAACGAGAGCATAACACAATCAAACTCAACGAACACAACCCAAGCTTCAATTTATGTAACTAAGCACCTAACATCATTCTCGTACATAAGAAACACAACAGCTGATCCAAGCAAACCGTAGAGAGAACAAATCTCTACCTACCAGTGCCCCAACCCAGGTTGAGTCACAAACCTGCAAATGACACTTCTAGCATGCACAAAACAAGTACACATCACAACATACTTCAAACACTGAACCGTAACTTTAGACATGTAGACTAACTCAGCCTCAAAATGAGGTGATATTGTTAAGCTAAGTAACACTACTAGTCTATAAAATAGTTCCCATACTTTGTTCATACGTAAAGTCATAGCAAGCCATCGCGCCTGCCCACTATACTCTACAACATACTCATAAGTTGGAGATTCAAGTGACTCCACAAAAACGGCTACCAACCTTGCCAAAACACAAGGCTCAATGCATAATCTACCACATATATAGCAACCAAAACAACACTCCTTACAGCGAACCTATCAAACTTCTCGATAACACATATAGGCTTTTCTTGAAACCCTTTAGATCGGCGGAACGTTCCCTGTACTGACTCTTTTAAACTATTCATAGAGATAAAGATATCACTAGAAATCACAGTCAGAGAGATACATGAGGCAGCATCAACACCATCAATTCAAGGTCGAACAGAAATGAATGAGCGGCTAACCTCATACTCCACCTCAAACTCGGTACCACTATCACCATAACCAGCAATTGCAAAATATATAACAGCACACCAAAGACTAAACAAGGCTCTAAACATGAGATAGCACGATACCCTACTGAGCCAAACCAAATACATACTGGTCACCTCTGATGCCGTGTGTAAACCCCAATCGAACAAACTAATCTAGTATCTACTCAACAACCAAGTATTAGAGAGCATGCATAAGACTCTCCCTAACAAGGTTCGATTCGTTATTCTTGTGACACCGCTCTGCAATGGTTTTATCCCATAGGTATGATGCCATAAAATACCTAAAACACAGAACATAACAAATTCACAAAAAAAAAATGCCCATACGTAACCAACTAACCATAAAAGTGGTCATGAGCTTCAATGCTAAGCTCACACCCGTGTTTAAACCTAATCACCCAATGCTTGTCATCCTCAAGGTAGGCATCCTTGACGCATGTAAGACGATTCCCATTGGATGATTCCAGCTCTCTACTCTCACCCATATGACCATGCCTATCCCAAATAGTCATCTCCTGGTGACAAGTAGAAGCACTAGCAGCAGAACTAAGCAGCGTAACACCTTTAAAGACATACATGGACCTCACCTCGATACCCCTAAGTATCAAATCCGAACCCTTAAACACACTCACTTCCCCATTGCTAAACTCACCCTTAAGCCCCAAATCATCTAAGGTCCCAAGCGATATCAAGTTCTTCTCCAATGCAGGTACATGCCTCACCTTAGTCAAAGTAACCTTTCTCCCATCACTAGTCCGAAGTCTCATGGAACCAATACCTACTACTTCACATGGAGTACCGTTAGGAACCGTAACCGAACTCCTAAAACAAGACACATGAGTATCAAACCAATCCCGACGAGGACTCATATGGAACGAACTACCAGAATCAAGAATCCAACTATCAAACAAATCACTAGACTCAACACAATAATCAATGCTAAGTCTTCCATCGAATCATTACTCTTATTCTGTTTACTGTCGACTACTGTGACCTGAGATTTATTCTTTAATTCTGGACATTTAGACATAAAATGTCTTGGTTCCTAACAGTGATAACATATTATGGTCCTAGTGTTGCTAGATCCATTTCTACTATTACTAGTATCCGACCTAACACCATTACTATTGTTAGACCCTTTTTTCTTTCTAGAATTTCTGCCCGACCTAATAATTAACCCACTGCCATAATTCTCATTATCACCTATCGCCTTTTGATGCAACTCCCTAGTATAAAATGTTCCCTTGACTTCCTCTAGGGTCAACGAGTCTTTGCCAACCACAAAAGACTCCACAAAGTTCTCATAACTATTCGGTAGAGAAACAAGCAATATTAACGCTGCATCCTCATCATATATCTTACACCTAGATTACGCAAATCTAGTAAATTAAAATTAAGATTTTCTAGATGATCCCTTAATGGCGTACCTGACTGCATCCTGAGGCTAAATAACCGCTGTTTCAGTACCAATTTATTGGTTAACGATTTTGTCATGTACAATGACTCTAATTTTAACCATAGTTTTGCGGCCATCTCTTGATCAACAAAGCCTTCTTGACGATGTGATCATCAAGACTTAGCAAGATGGTAGAATGAGCCTTCTTTTCCATCACTACTAACTATTCATCTTAAAACCCGATCTTAGACTTGATTTGAGACACAAAACCCCAACAATTAGTTTGTAAACATTTATATTTTCCTCCATCTAGTTTACTTTGTAGAGTTTTATGTTAAATAATGTCCTCATTAGTTTTCTAATTTTAGTTACATATCTTCTTTTATTAGAGGCGGTGCAAAGATATTAGAGCTCTTATTTATTTTTACGATTTCTTTTTAAATTGGGTCTTTCATTATATTAAAAGATAAAAAAATTTCACTTAAAAAAAAATAATTAAAGACAAAATGTAATTTAACATTATATTCTAAAATTCCTCCAAATATAAAAAGTTTTCATTAAAATCACTTAAAAATATTACTCGAAACCCAACCTGTTGAATAGCACAATTTAATATTTAAGGCCCCTTGTTTTAAGGGCCTAAGGGCTGGGCTACCTAAAATAAGCTTAAAACCAAGCCTGTCTTTTACTATTATTCCTTTTTAATCTTACCGACATAAAGAAAATGACTGTAGAATTTTATAATTTTTATGCTATTCCCAATTATATAAAATTCACAATGACTATTCTAGGGATGAATTATGACAAGTCCTAGATTTACAACATAGTTTTCCCCCTTTCACTAACTATGCTAGTTGACAGTAATTCACATTTGCACAAATGTAGCACTAGCACCTGCGGGAGTCCAAGGAAAGTGAATATTCTATTTCTTAGAATACTCCTTTTATTTCATTAAAATTTAGGAAAAATTACAAATAACTACATAATCTATAACACCTTTTGCAAAAAACTACCTAATCTAATTTTTTTTTTTTGCAAAAAACTACCTTAAATGATATAAACATTTGCAAAAGACTACCACTTGACGGTTTTTGAAAATCAAAGTTCAATAAATATGGGTGTGGAGTTTATTTTGCAAAGAGAATTTCGTGGACCAAGGAATTCCATCAATTTTTCTTCTTCCTCATGACTCTTTAACTCTAAAACTTCAAGCAATTTTTTCAATTCTGGAAACTGCAACCTAGGTTGTTAGGATTGGGATTCTACGTAGGATCATTGAGGAGGTAAGATCGTAATCGGTAGAATCGGATCCTACAAATATGCATTAGCATGCTTTAGGTAACTGATTTTCAATTGTATTTGTTCTTTTTATTAATTTTAAGGTTTAAATTAAAACTTATTTGACATCAACTATAAAGTTTTGTAAAGGAATATCTTTAATGATCATTTTTAAAATTCGCATCAAGAAAAACTTGAATTTTAGTCATATTAATATAATTGTTTAAATATATACATATATATACATAAGTAAAATCTTGATAATATGAAATTTTTTATGATTGAAGCTACCCTTGTAGGATCGGATCGTAAGATCGTAGGATCGTAGAATTGTGTTATGATCCTACCACTTAAATCCTGGAGCTATGTAGGATCATATGATTGTACCAACATTAAGATCCTACCTACGATTCGGAACGGTCGCCCAACTTGGATCGTACGATCGTAGAATCGTTGATCAGGATAAAGATTCTGATAACCATGGCTGCAACGCAATGTCATTTTCTCTCTTACTCATAGAGGAGGAGGATGGAGATAAGGTTTCATCAGATATTGAGGACTGTGTACGGGAAGTAACATGACAAACCCATTTTTTGCTTAAAAATTTGTTGAAATTGTGAAAAAGATTTGGTATTTGCAGGTTGGTAAAGGAAGTTGAATGTTGAGATGATAAAGATTAAAAATTATGTAAAAAGCCATTTAAATTAAAGGTCTTTTCAACAAATTGTGTTCTTTTTCGGGTTTTTCCAACAAATTGAGTTGAATGTTGGGTAAAAATAGTACACTATTGAAATATTTTACCTTCAATGACATTTTGATGCACAAATTGTGTTGTTCTTCAAGTTTTTGAATTAGCTTGCTTAGTCTCAAAATGATGAACATAAACCTAGAATTAATCATGGGTGACCAAAAACTAAATATCTTACAAACAATTATACCCAGAGACATGAATTTTTTAGGATTTGCATAAAATTAAATGAAAAAAAAATACATGAATATTGAAGAGAGATCGAAAAGGATTTTAGAACAAATTGTCTCAATTGAAGTACCTCTTGCCAGAGATGATTGTTTTTGATAGAGAAACAAAGATTTTAGAACTAATTCTTATTTGGAGAAAGATAATTAAAGAAAAATGAATTCATGAAAGAGAAAAGGAAGAGGGAGTGATGAGAGGGAGAAGACGGTGAAAAAAATAGGGATGTGGAGAAAGAGAAGAAGAAGAAACCAAAGAAGGAGAAGATTTAGAGAATGGAATATGTCATGTGCCTCTCACATGCAAAGTCAATTCCTCAGTTGACAGTCAACTGACGGTTTCTGTCAAGAGGTAGTCTTTTGCAAACGTTTATGTCATTTAGGGTTGTTTTTTGCAAAATAAAAAAATTAGATCAGGTAGTATTTGCAAAAGGTGATATAGATTAGGTAGTTTTTTTTGTAAAATTTTCCTAAAATTTATTGCTTGATTAATAACAATTCACGAGAAATTTAGAAAAGTTAATAAGGGTAGTAGTATTTTATAGGTAAATGAAAAAATATGGAATAAGTTCAAAGACAATTTAAATAATTCAAGAGAATCACGTAGGATTGTGTTTAAGAACAAACATTCCATTTCAAATTATAAATTTCAATTATGAATAAAAAATTTGAAAATGACAAGGTTTGAAAAGTCATTCTCAAATCCTCATTTTTAACTACTTTCAAAACATTGGTGGATTTGAGTCGAATGTAAATTGAACTATTTTTATTTGTCAAACACAAAATTTGAGTCAAATTTATATTTCTAAATGAAATCAACATTTTCAATCATAGCATGAAGAGTTTGCATCGTAGTAATGAAACAAATTTAATAATACCGACTTTAAAAGTCGAACAAATTTGGGGGAAGGGCCCCATTTCGTCTTAATTAATTTTTTGAATGGAAAATTTTTTCTATTAATATTGCTTCCAATTCATTGAAAATGGGACATTTACTTTTTGACACTATTCACTTAGTAATCTCAATTTGTATTTTATTTTTAATCTATAAATTAAAATGTTAGGGGGTCAAATAAATAAACATATAATTTATTTAGCCAAACCTTAAACCACCCACCATGGTCTACTAACTTCCTAAAATAACTACTCACTACTCACCATGACATACCCTACAACCCATCATGCCCATGATGTCCATCAATTCATAAACCAACCTCCATTCTACCATTATAAATACTTGTTGCATCATTCATTTACCCCTAATCTTTTATATTCCTATCGTCACTCCGCTAAAATACATCGTACTCCTACTTAAATCTATACTTAACCAAGTATTCCTTCAGCTAATCTGAACGCATCCGATAATCCGATAATGTTGATTTTATTCAATTAGCATATATTCATTGTGTAACAGTCATTATTTTGATACAACTTAAATATAGTACTAATTAAATTGGGGAGTGCCTGAAATTATTTATGATGTGTATTGTAATTTCGCGGACAAAATTATTTCATGTTGGAGAGAATGAAACAACAATTATTTTAGTACAACTTAATTATAGTACTAATCAAGTTAAATTGGGAGTCGAGTTAAGTTGATCTGAGTAATATTATTTTTAGAAATAATAATTTGTCTTAATATTAATTTTGACTCGTATTTAAAGATTTTTCTATTTTATTTAAAGTGATGTTTGAATAAAGAAAATTTTTGACACTATTTTAATTTACCTACAATACTTAATTAGCCAAACGCATTTCATAAACTAAGACAAAAATGTAAATATGGGTCTTTTGGTGGTGTGTCACGTTTTTTTAATATTATATGACACAAATAATCTAGTTACTTTATTCTTTGACAACACTAAACATATATCATGTATGTGGCAAATTATGAGGACCTCCAACAATAAAATGCAAGAGTATATTCAGTAAAGTCATGAAACACACAAACACAATTCTGCTATTTCTTGTTTTCTTCTTCATTATCTTACTTTCAAGATTATTACTAACCTCTCTATTGAGCTTATAAAATTAGAATGCTTACAATAAATTGTTTCCCTTATTGAAATTCCCCTTATATTTAATTAAGGGTTGTATTTAGTCTATTCAAAGTTCTAAAAAGTGTTATTAGTGTTTGGGTAATTTGAATAGCCATTTGGGTAATTAGTTTAAGTATTGAAGTTGGGTTTATTTGGGTTTTCTTTATGTTCTAACTCATTTAGTATTTGATTATTGTTTATAATTTGGGGTTTTGAGATTCATGTTCAAAGGTTAAGAGCAAAGTTCATTTTATCTCGACAGAGTTTCTGTCCCCTTTGTAATGGCTGATTTCGACATAGTTCTACTCATTTCTGGGTTTTATTGTCTTCATATGATATGTAGCTCTTCGAGTCGTGAACGCGTGGCCACTTGATTTGCGCCATTTGGTTTCTGTACGAGTGAGTTATGCCTATTTTAGTAATAATCTATCCTGAAATGATACCAATATGAGATTCTATTTTAGTAATAATCTGTCCTGAAATGATACTAATACGAGATTTATAAACTGGGATCAAAAGCATTGAAATTAATTGGGTAATCTTTTAATTTGTTTTTTCGGGCTCATCTAAGCTTTTTATTGGATTTATTGGATAGATTAACTTGGAGGTTCAAGTTTGTCGGGAGTAAACCAAATTTACGAGGAAGTCATCTATGGTCATTTTTAAGTACATACATGTAGTTTCTTTTTCAAAGCTTTTCTTCAAATTGTTATTTGAGATAGAACTCTAACCAATAATCTTCTTCAAAGTATTTAAAAGGTGTGGTATAACTTGATATAAAATTCAAATGGGAGCTTTGATCAAGTTATATTGTGATTTTAATTGCAATGTTTGATCAAAATTATTTAAGCAAAACTATATTAAGTATTTGATTAAGTTTAATTGTAAGTCTAGAACTTTGATTGAGATTTTTGTGTTCTTTATTGAATTTAAATTAAGTTTTGTGTTAATTTGAATGTGTATGAATATTGATTCGAATATGGGATGTTGATGTTGTTCAAATGTGCCAAAATTCCAACTCTCGATAAGGTAGTTTTCAGTTTTCAGTCAATTCATATTTTGGCCATATCGTCTTTGTTCAAGTTCAGAATGAGGCATATGACCAGTCTTTACGACCGCACAGATGTCTAGAATAATATTCATTTCTTCAAAATGTTTTGTAGAATCTTATTCATTTGTCCATAGATTCCCAAAGGCACAAAAATGACTTTGCTAAAATGGCTTAAACTTATCAAACAAGTTGTTATAGTTGTAAGGGTTGTGTAAACCTTAGTATTAAGTTGGAATTGACTTGTAGACCTATATATAAATTGTTATAATTTTGTTTATATTGTCTGCGTTATTGTAATGTTGTATTTATCTGAAAACAGTAACATGATAATAAAAAGGATCGATAGTAAGAAAATGCTGAACCATGCTTCCGGCATGTAAAAAATGTGGGACATGTTTTCCGGCACGTAAAATACGGCGAACATAGTAAGGTTATTTCACCTGAATTGTGGTTTGAGCAACATTGTACTAGAAGAGTGACGACTCCCACTAAGGTAGGGGTTTTGGTTTACGTTACCCTAACAAGCCCTTACATATATCAAACAAAAACCATATGTGTTGTATTTATTTAATAAATATTTGGATTCCACGCCCTACGCTCAAGCAGAAGTGTTAGTAAATCACGCCCTAGTACTCAAGTAGAAGGACCAGAAGTTAGATATATAAATTTAACATAAAAATGAATCTCTTATATTACATAAATCACCTTGCATATTATTTTTTAATGCACTTATTTTTGCATATTACTTATTGAAATGCACATATTTTTATATTTTTATACTTGTAAAATTATTGGCAAGTTTCATACTCTACTTAAAGGCTGATCCGATTCCCACCATATGTTCTGACTTATCTAAAGTCCTTACGGCCCGTTTGGTACATGGTATTAGAGGGCGGTAATGGTAATAAAATTAAGTAATGAAAAATTTGGTTGTTTGGATGCCTTCAATGGTAATGGATGGTAATAAAATAAGGTAATGAAATTACCAAAAAGGGCCATTTTTATTACCATCAAACAACCTGGTATTAGGCGGTAATGGTAATGAAGTATTACTGTGGTAATAAAATAAGGTAATGTTGTTTCGAGCTGAAGAAAAAAAATAATGAAGAAAAAAAGGTAATGTATATAATTATCTAAAAAAATATTATTATTAAAAAAAGAATCATTAGATAGAATAATTTAGATACAATAATGCTTTTAGATACAAATATACAATAATGAAACTAAGAGTCATTACCATTTTTTATTACTAACAACCAAATGCAATCAATGGAATATTATCTTCCATTACCATTCTTTAGTCATGCACACCAAACAAAAGAATTTTCATTACCAATTTTCATATCCATTCCTTCATTACTATTGCCATTACAACATTTCATTCCCATTACTTCATTACCATCAACCAAACGGGTCGTAAGTGTTATATGGAGTCCTTTTTGGGTGCTATAAAGGTTTCATTATTTGGTGAACTCAGCCATGGTTGCTGATACTATACAGTTTTTGTTGTCACTCTATATAACTTTTCCTTGAGGGATAGTGCATTTAAGAGTATTACAAGTGCTAGTTGGATATCATAGTAGCGCATCGAAGCATGGTCAAAACTTCTCTATCAAGATGAATTGCGTTTTTGATTTTCATTGTAAACAATAGTTGTATTTAAGAAATTTATTTGTAACTTATTTGAAAAAAGATATTTGTGTAAATTTTTAAAAAATTATTTGATTTATTGAAGTATTTATTTATAAAAATCTAATTGGCTTGCTTAGACCTTTGGTCTGAAGTTGAAATAATCCGGTAATTAGTCAAAAGTCTTCAGTGGTGTAAGAAAAAGTATTTTATTAAAGGTAATTAAGATTTGGGTTATTACATATTGATTTCTGTTTTTCGATCTAACTTGAGTGTATGAAGGGTTTTCACGGAAACCACTCCTAGGCAAGGCTAACGTTTTATTGCAGAATTTGAGGTATTATCAGCAGAAGGATCATAAGCACTTTTAGCATACTAATAGTTGTCCCCGATTATACCTTATATCAAGGTATTTTAAGTATCTCTTAGACTTTTTCGTTTCATTACATAAACAGTTTGGCGCCATATGTGAGGATAATGCTATAAATATTTAACTCGAACAAAATTCTATGGCTCCCAAAAGCACCATATTCATACCACTACCGTACATAGTACAGATAGAGATTCTTCCGCTGGTCAAGCAAATAATTAAGCAGTATCACGCCGGAATCCGGACAAACTTGCACATAAATATAAAAAAATCAACTCTTGCCGTAATAAATAAATAAGTTAATTAAACAAAGGGGCAGAGCATCTTCATCAAATTCTTGGACTCAATCTCTTACCATATTAGTTATGTACTCATGCCGTCATGCGAATAGCGGTTTTACCCATGAGCAAATTCATGGCTCGGGTTTTACCCACTTGAAAGTACAGCTTGTTGGGTGGTAGATGGAAATTTAGTTTGAACCCGGGTCCGTTTAATATTAAAAGAGCAAGTAATAATCACAATTTTGGCTATTTGCGGTGTGTCTCATAGTATGGCGAAGCTTACTCATCAATTGGAGCCATAACTGTTATGAAAACTTATTATAAACAAACCAGTAGCTTTCTTTATTCTGTCTTCATTAAAAAAAATTACAAAGAAATTGTAATATCAGACTTTTTTGTTACCCCTCTAAAATCTATGGGTTTTTTTCTTTCGATCTGTAATATTCAATATATATAGAAAAGGGAGTAAAGCAAGAACATTAGGAATGATAATAATTCGACTGGATTGATAATTTGATTGTATTATTATTATCACAGTTGTGCTATTCACACTTAATTTTCTTTGGATTAATAATTCGACTAGATTTGGCAAATATTGTATTGATGCCGTTGAGATTACTTTCCAAAGCCCCGAGGCATTGAATTTCTAAAATACAAACGGTGAATACTTCCCGATTTGTGGATGTTCCCGTTTGGTTTGATGTATCTTTTAAAGAGTTATAAGATCTGTACAACGTTTCCAAACCAATTTTAACTGACTAAAAGAATTGGTCTTAATGTTAAAATTCAGTTTAATGCACCTTCTAAAGGGTTATTAGATGACCCGTAGAATATTTCCTAACAAGCTTCAACTAAATATTGAAGTTCAGTTTGATGCACCTTCTAAAAAGTTATTAGATGACCCGTAAAAAGTTTTCAAACTAGCGATTTCGGTCTAAAAAATCAGGCCATATATTGTTCATGATTTCTTTATCTTTAATATCTGTCATCGCCAAATAATCATCATCACTGGGCTAATGAGTCGCCCTACCGGGAGATAAGATTAATGATTATGATCATTCAAACAATTTATCGGCAATATCAAACATGTATATCCGAGATTAAATATATGTCAAGTGTTGTCTTATTCATTGTCATTTATCAAGTCTTGTCAAGGAAGAATATATTGTACTAATCGGATGATGATCATACGGTTGTTCTTGCTTTTATTCATCAACGTATATCAGGTGTTTCGTATTTGTTGTATTCATGGGTCAACATGAAAAGTGTTGAAGTATGATATTGACACATATTGAAAGAATCATTTATTATCTCTACATGGGAAATCAATGTTTCACCATTATTAATTCTTATTGGATCTTACTTATACTTCCTCCGTTCCATTTTAGTCGCTACATTTGCATGGGCACGGGAATTAAGAAAAGTGATTAACCTACACTGTAGCTGATTGTTTACTTTGTAGAGTATAGTATTTTATTATTGTTAATTGAAAAAGAAAAAGGAAAAATAGGTGTTAGGTTACTTTATAGAGTATGGTATAGTATTTTATTATAGAGCATAGAGTATAAAGTAGGATAAAAATAGGGGTAAGTAGAACTTTAAATGATTGTTTTATTACTAAAAACGGAAATGTAGCAAGTAATATGAAATTGCCAAAAGTAGAAAATGTAGCGGGTATTATGGAACGGAAGAAGTATGTAGTTTTCAATGATGAATGTGTAAAGTTATCTGAGCTTTCACCTGCTTTGAAAATCATATTATTAAAGTCCCAAAATGTGGGCGTTATTTGTCATATTATGGAATCATCTAAGCTTTCACCTATAGTTGTACTATTATTGAAGTCCTAAATTAATTGATTTAGAGCGATATTTTCTATGTATTTATTTTAATTTTCAAACTCTCACCTAGTTTGAAAGTGGGATCCTTGCCGATATCACCTAGCTTGATAACTTGGACTCTTATTAAGCCCAAAACGAGTAATTTTGAGTATTATTTGTCAAAGCATTCATTGCGAGTATTACCTAGCTTGATAACTTGATCACTTATTAAGTTATATCCGATCCAAATATTCATCAATGATTTTGAAGGATTCACATAGTATGATTCCATATCTAAGTCCCGTGTGATTGACGGCTGGGCAAAGCGAACCTATGCCCTATCAGAATATTCATCAATTCTTTTGAAGGATTCACCTAATATGATTCCTTATCTAAGTCCCGAGTGATTGACGGCTGGGCAATGCAAACCTATATTCGATCTGAATATTCATTAAACAAGGACCTACGTACGATCCGAATATTCATTAAATGCGAACTTATATTCGATTCGAATATTCATCAATGCTTTCAAAGATTCACCTAATATGGTTCCTTATTTAAGTCCCAAGTGATTAACTGCTGGCTCATATCATCATATAAGGCTCAAATGTCGAATAATCATATCAGCCTCTAAGGCCAAATCATCAAAAGTGGCCCAAAGGCTAAACATTTATAATTCATGGGGCTTCCACCAAGCATAGGCCCACCGAGGCAAGTTTTTAAAAATTATCTTATTCGAACGTAATTGTATGGTTTCTTCCGAACATTTAATTGGTTCGCATCACAAGTATGTTTGTTTTCCGCATAAAGACTGATGCCCTCGCTACATTAAATTCTCTCATTCATCACTCTTCATGCGTGAGGCTAATGTTATGGAGTCAAATAGATAAACTCATAATTTATTTAGTCAAACCTTAAACCACCCACCTTGGTCCACTAACTTCCTAAAATAACTACACACTACTCAACATGAGTTTATGACCTACCACTATCACCCATAATGTCTCAGACGTCAATCAATTCATAAACCAACCTCCATTCTACCATTATAAATACTTCTTGCCTCATTCATTTAGCCATAAGCTTTTATATTCCTACCGTTACTCCGCTAAAATACACTGCCCTCCTTCTTACAATTTATAATTAACCAAACATTCCTTCAACTTATCTGAACTCATTCTATAATCCATTAATCTTCCTTTTATTCAATTATCATACATTCATTGATTTATTTTTCCCGATCCAACTTCAGCGTCGGAGGGGTTTTCCGGGAAACCACCCCCAGGCAAAGTTAACGTTGCATTGTAGAATTTGAGGTTTTATCAGCGGAAAGATCATAAGCACTTTCAACATACTAACAGTTGTCCCCAATTACACCTTATATCCAGGTATTTTAAGTGTCTCTTGCACTTTCTCGTTTCATTACTGAAACATAAAACATAGTCAAGTGAAATCCTGTTTGATTTATCTCAATGCAAAGATTATTAATATCGACTTTTTATAATATTTCTTTGCTCATAATAAGAGATATTAAGAATTGAATAAGTGCAGTAGATAGCATAAAAAAATAAATGTCATTTTCAGTGAATTGGAGGGAGTATAATGAAGACCCTCATTTAAAAAAACATCATAAAAATAAATGATGCCTTTAACATCTTTGCTCTATCTCTTACCCCAACAGCCAAGAATACGCCAAGTGACTGATGCTGGGTCTTATGTTAGTTCAGTTGCACTACACCAATTTTAATGGAGTACCACAATTTCTTCTTCGCCCCTACTAGAACTTTTGAGTATTTAATCTATGCTTTTTCTTTTCCACCCCTTTTCATTAAACTTACAATTTACCTTGTCATATTAACGCTCATTTGGCCTGTTCTTTAAGTATTTCATCGTTAAGTAGTGCTAGCTCCCTAACTAATACTCCCTGTTTCAAACCTAGATAGAATTTACAAATCTGATCACACTCCGTTTCTTAAAAGACAAGTTGTAACACCCCGAGATTTTAATAATGAAATTATTTAACATTTTAAAAACTTTTAAAGATTTTACAATTATATTAAATTATTTCTGAATTAATTTTAATAAATTTCTTTCATATACGGATTTAAATGTTAACACACACACACACATATATATATATATATATATATATATATATATATATATATATATATATATATATATATATATATATATATATATATATATATATTAAAAATATAGCTATGACTTCTCAAGTAAAGAGGTTCGAATAAAAATGATTATTTTATTAAAATGTGTGAACCGACGAAGGTGAGTCTCTTAGTTAGGTCTTGTAAGAAAATGAATCGAGATAAAAATAAATAAAATAAGCCTAATAATTATTAAAAAAAAAACAATATAAAAACCCATGAAACCCTAAACGCTCACAAGACCAAGCCGTCACTCTCCTTCTCCTTCCTTCTCCCTTCTCCTCTGCGCTGCTTCCTCTCTTCCCCAACCAGTCGCGCCTCTTCTCTTCCCCAACCAGTCGCGCCTCTTCTCTTCCCCAACCAGCAGCAGCCGCCCTTGTTTCTCCTCGCAAGCAGCAGCAGACGCCTTGTTTCCCCTCACAAGCAGCAGCGGCCGCCTTGTTTCCCCTCACAAGCAGCAGCAGCCGCCTTGTTTTCCCTCACAAGCAGCAGCAAGGGCTGCGTTCTCTTCCCCAAACAGCAGCGGCCAGTAACTAGGCCGCTAGCCTGCTCCTCCCCCTTCTGCCGTGAAGGCTGCCGCCTCCAGCAGTCACGGTCCAGCCGCGTGGTGTCAACCATCTAATCGTCACTCCTTTTCTAATTACCCCATTGTAAGCCCCTCAAGTTCACTCTAAGTAATTTTCCTAGTATCTAATTAGAATTCTACTAAGTTTATGAGTTTGGTGTTAATTTTGTGTGATTTTCATTGAATCTTGTTATGGGTAAGAATTTGATTAATGACTTGAATGTACTTACGAATTGGGTTTTTGAAATATGGATGAAAAGTATTGAACTTTGTATTATTTTCATTAAATCTTATGATGGATAAGAGTTTAAGTGATGATTTGAATATAGCTATGAATTAGAGTTAAAGTATGAATAGAAGTGATAATAATTGTACTACTTTTGTGCTTGGGGATGTTTTAAAACTTGAATAGATTGGTATGAGATTTGAATATATGATTTGATTGTGAATAGGTGATAATAGTTGTTATAATTGAGAGTATTAGTCACAAAAGTGGTGTTAATTGTCACTTGTATTATAAAGATGATGGTGGATATTGTTATGTTATTGAGTATTATTGTTAGTCAATTGTGGTATGGTCGTGGTAATTAAAGTTGAATACTATCATTGTTGAAGTAGGAAGAAACCATTGTTGCCATTTTTGTTTCGAGATATTTGGGGAAGTGCTTCTTTTCATGCCTTCTTGTCATCATGAGTAATCTTGTACATTGTAGTAAACGATATCACAACTTGAGGCTATCACTAACATCAATATCATCATAAGTTGCTAGTGTTGATCTTGTTATACAAGTGCTAGTAGCCTAAGACATGTCATAGTGACGAGGCCTTATACTTCGAGCCTCATTAGTTTATAGGAATTGTCATAAAATGCACTTTATTGTTGTGAAATCTTACTTGATTGTCGGTTTAGTAGATGGAAACACTTATGTTGTGTTGAGTTAATGATTTTGACTTGAATTGAATGAGTTGTGTGCGTGTTAGAGTAATCGAAAACTCATGTTGAATGGGTGATAGCGGTTACTTTCGTATTTAGTTTGGTATGGCAAAGTAGTTAAGGGAACTTATTAGTTCTACTCATAACTTATATAGGTGCCCACTTCATAAGAGGAAAGTAGAACCTTAGTCGGGTGATTTTTGTAACTTGTGGTCACGCAGTGACGCTTGCAGGTACGTACACGCAGTAATTGATTATCATATTCATTGTTTCAAAGTATTATTCATATTTCATGATTATATGCATTGCATTAGAACTATAGAGCGCTAGAAAATAAACTATGCTAGCGTATAGTCGTAATAGTGAAATAGGCAAGTAGAATGAAAACATTAGGAGACTACGAGAACCTACTTATATATAGTAGAGAACGCACCATGGTTGTGTGTGGTATCGAAGTGAATTCCTACTTATTGAGCCTTGATGTATGATTAGTTGGCGTGACTCAACTGTATTATGTCCGGTTGATTTAATAGTCCCCTAGGTGATGTTCGACGGGACCACCATAAGGGGGGTATGAGCATGCTTGGGTCACTGGGCGCCGGATGGCCGATGCCGCCCCTTGACCGAGGCGATACCATGCGGGCCTTGCAAACCCCAATATGGTGGCCTCTTCACTGGTTTAGTACCCTAGTGTGTTAGTTTTTCCCGAAGGTAGGACCCGAGGGGGTCAGCTG
>NC_080049.1:18948589-18979905 GCF_026212465.1 Amaranthus tricolor
ATTCATTATTAGTTAATCTCAACTTGTAACGTTGCCCGTCCTGTTCGGGTCGTTCAAGTATAAATCCAAAGCTTTTTGGAGGAATACACTTGGGAGATCTAATCTCAAGGCAACCACCGACCTAAGACGTTGGCCGTCTTGTTCGGGTCGTCAAAGGCTAAAGTATGCATACCCCCATGGTGACCGTAATGATCTAAAACTGCCATGAGAACAATAATTGTAATAATGCAAATCAATACGTTAACCCCTTTGGGTAACATAATACAACCAAACGTCAACCCCTTTGGGTGACAACCACATAATTTCTCAATTTCCAATTAATTTCTTTCAAATTATTTGAAGGTCTAATCCTTATGTGATTTACAATACCTTGATTAGAAATGAAACAACACTACTTGCACAACCACATAAACAGTATGGTCTAAGCGTGTACCTCTAAACGCTGCAACCAAACGATATTTAACCACGATAGAAATTTCGCCCTCTTATGAACCGAAGTCCTAAATATCACACACACAAAACAATCACGTATTAGAATGTGTTTACACATTTAATCCACTCCATACTACTAATACATCACTAGGATTTGATAAATTTAAATGTTTTCGTCAAATTCCTAATAGTTCCAATTTGTAAACTTTAACCAGAAACTTAAATGATCAATTTAGACAGTTTAAAAAATTAAAATGAAAAATCCAACTTCGCCGTTGCGTTCGGAACGCGTCAATTACCTTGGGAACCAAATTTCATAATTTCTAACATCCAATTACTATTTTTAATTATTTTAAGCATTTAACGAGTTTTTAACGCATCGGTACATAAAATAACGGAACACGACTAACGTTTCCGGATCGGCACCTTTACCGAGACAGAATAGCTGCTGCCCGAATACATATGTATTTTTTTTAATTTCATTATTATTATTATTATTTTATATATACATTATCAACCCTTTTTAAATCTCATGACCAAAATAACTCTAGCAAGGTCACATTCACAAAATCCTTCAAGAGACTTAAAATTTCATAAATTATGATAATTAAATTAAATACTTAATTGTCTTGACAAATTAAAATTTTGTAGAGAATTACAAAACCAATTCACCCTTTTAAATCAAAACGTATATGTATAAACACAATCCTTCAGACAAATCAAATTTTGCTAAAGAATTTATAAACTACATTACTTGATCCATATACCATTTAAATTTCATCTAACAAATTGAAATTTTGTTAGAGAAAAATAGACCATAAGAAATTTTTTTAAATATCAATATAATTTTAAATTCTTAATTCTTATAACAAATTTAAATTTTGTTAAAGAATATTGATCATGAAGTTCTTTTCTTAATCTTTTTAACAAATTATAGCTTATTAAAGGATTATTAGAGAAAATTTTCATATATAAAAGAAAAAAATACTCAATCCTCCTATAAGTCATACGATATCATCATACATAAAATATAATTCATTTTAGAAATCTTTATATATAAAATCTATAATTAACAATTCAATTTAACTTACCCTTTGATCAAAAGATTGGATTGAATCAACAAGAATTTTTTTTTTTTCTTTTGAATGCCGAAATCCAAAGAGCAAAAAGGGAGAAAAAGTTTTCTGAATTTTTCTTTGTGTTTTACTTGAAGTTTAAAATGGTGATGGAATCAAAGGGCTTAGGGATTAATCGACACTTAAGACCATGATAATAATTGTGCCATAATACACAATTATGAGAGGAGTTACAAGACTCCTCCCATGCTCCACAACCGGCCACCCCCTCACATCCTCTATTTTTTTTCAATTAATTAATTGATTAAATAATTATAATGATATTGTTAAAACGGAAAAGAACGGTCACGCGATGACATCGTACGCAATAAAACTCGTTACCGTTAAATTTTAATTTACTTTATTCTTATAGTTATCTATGTAAAATAGTATAATTTAATAATCTTATTTATTTTTATCTTATTATATTTTCTTTTTTTATCCGATAAATTACGGGGTGTTACAGACTACCCCTCTTAAAAGAAGTTACGCCCTCGTAACTTGCATGGCAATGAAAAAAAGGCAAGACACACACACTTGTAAAGAGGCAAGACTATAAGTCAAAGAGGTTACACCCTCCAAAAACACTCGCGCGAAATTCCTATCGTCTTCTACCCCCTTAGAAAGTTACGTCCCCGTAACGCTACTAACCGGAAAGAGACGATGGTACTTTACTCGCATAGAGTCCTCCGTTTCCCATGTAGCCGCTTCATGTTCGTGATTTGACCACAAGACTTTTACCATAGATATATCAGTCCGTCGTGTACTACGGACCTTCGTGTCCAAGATTCTAACTGGTTGCTCAGGGTAAGACAAGGATGTATCTAAATCTAAAGGTTCGGGATCTAAGACATGAGAGGCTGCAGCATGATATCGCTTAAGCTGCGACACATGAAAATACGTCATGTACCTTTTCCAAGGAGTTTGGAAGGGCTAACCGATATGCCACCTTACCCACACGTTCCAAAATTTCATATGGTCCTATGAATCGAGGGCTCAACTTTCCACGAGCACCAAAACGCTCTACTCCGCGCATGGGTGACACGCGAAGTAATACCCGTTCACCCATGATGAACTCTTCTGGTCATCGCTTTAAATCAGCGTAAGACTTCTGACGATCCTGTGCCGCTTTCAAACGATCCCTTATCAACCTCACTTTCTCATTCATCTGGAACAACAATTCAGGCCCCAAGGTCACAGCTTCGGTGAAATCATCCCAATAAACCGGACTACGACAACGATGCCCATACAAAGCCTTGAATGGAGCCATCTGTATCGATGTCTGATAACTGTTGTCGTAAGAAAATTCGACGAGGTCCAAATGTTCATCCCACGACCCTTGCCATTCCATGGCAATAGCACGCAACATATCTTCTAGTATCTGATTTGTCCGTTCCATCTGCCCATCCGTCTGCGGGTGGAAAGACGTACTATAAAGCAACATAGTGCCCATTTCCTGTTGCAAGGTTTGCCAAAATTTTGACAAATACCGTGTATCTCTATCAGACACAATGGTACGGGGCACACCGTGAAATCGCACGACATACTTAATGTAAGCTCGAGCTAATTGTTCCATCTCCCAACGAAAGTTCATGGGGATGAAACGTGCTGATTTAGTCAAACGATCCACTATGACCCATAACGCATCATTTCCTGCCTTCGTCTGGGGTAAACCCACAATAAAATCCATAGAGATATCATCCCACTTCGATACAAGCATCTCCAAAGGTTGTAGTAAACCTCCTGGTCTTTTATGCTCACGTTTAACATTTTGACAAGTCAAACAACACGAGACATAATCCGTAATATCCTTCTTCATCCCAGACCACCAAAACATTTACTTAAGGTCTTGATACATTTGTCACCGCCCGGATGGATTGAAAATTTCGTACAATGGGCCTCATCGAAGATACGTTCCTTCAAAGATTCTTCCCCTGTCGGCAAACACCAGCGACCATTGAACCTCAAGCTCCCATCTTCATGAGCAAAGAATCCCTCCGCTTTTCCTTCCCGAGCTTGTTCCTTCAACTTCAATAGTTTCGGGTCTTTATCCTGGAAATTCAAAATTTCTTCAAAGAATGAAGGTCAAATAGACAAAGCATTCAGACATCCTTGTAATTCACCCTTACGCACCACTTCCAAGTTCAACCTCGCAAAATCCCGATGCAACTCTTGAACTCCGTCCAAGGTGGACAACGAGTGATTGGAGTTCCTACTCAACGCATCGGCTACTAAATTTGCTCGTCCCTCATGATAAATGAACTCTAAATCATAATCTATCATCAACTCTTTCCACCGACGTTGTCGCATGTTTAAATCGGGCTGAGTGTAGAGATACTTCAGACTCTGATGATCAGTGTAGATCCTACATTTGACGCCATACAAGTAATGCCGCCAAATTTTGAGAGCAAACACTATAGCAGCTAACTCCAGATCATGGGTAGGATAATTAACTTCATGTACTTTCAGTTGTCGTGATGCGTAAGCAATCACCTTACGGTCCTACATCAGTACACAACCCAGTCCTTTCTTCGATTCGTCACTGTAACAGTATAATCCAGCTTTGGGTCAGGTAGAGTAAGAACAGGGGGCGTAGATAACCTTTCTTTCAAAGTCACGAAGGCCTATTCACACTCGTCAGTCCACTTGAACTTCTTCTCTTTCTTCATCAACAAAGTCATAGGCTGGGCAATACGCGAGAAATCCTTGACAAAACGACGATAATACCCAGCCAAGCCCAAGAAACTTCGTACTTCGGTGACATTCTTTGGTGACGACCAACTTCGAACTGCCTCTATTTTTGCCGAATCAACCGAGACGCCCTCCTTAGAAACAAAATGTCCCAAAAATGAGACCTTTTCCAACCAAAAGTCACACTTCGACAATTTCGCGTACAACTTATTTTCTCGCAGGGTTTGCAGGACTAAATGTAGATGTTTCTCATGATCATCCCGGTCTTTCGAATAGACCAATATGTCATCAATAAAGACTACCACAAACTTATCAAAATACGCACTAAATACTTGATTCATCAAACACATGAATGCAGCTGGAGCATTTGTTAATCCAAAAGGCATCACAGTGAACTCATAATGCCCATAAGTGTTCTAAAAGCTGTTTTATATATATCCCCTTCAGCTATTCTTAGCTGGTGATAACCCGATCTTAAATCAGTTTTTGAAATGATTCCACCTCCTCTCAATTGATCGAATAAATCGTCGATGCGGAGTAACGGGTACTTGTTCTTAATGGTCACCTTATTTAGTTCCCTATAATCAATACATAATCTCAAACTGCCATCCTTCTTTCTTACAAAAAGAACTGGAGCCCCCCAAGGGGAAACACTAGCTCGAATATAACCCTTGTCCAACAATTCCTCAAGTTGAGACTTTAATTCTTTCATCTCCTTCGGAGCCATGCGATAAGGGGCCTTAGAAATTGGTCCCGTCCCAAGCATAAAGTCTATTGTGAAATCAATTTCCCGTTGAGGTAGCATGCCGGGAATTTCATCAGGGGAAACATCTAAAAATTCATTCACCACCGCAATATTCTTAGGATCCTCCTCCTTCTTCCCCACTTGGTTGATGTGACATAAGTACACAGGGTGTCCTTGCCTCACGAGTCTTTGTAATTCTAAGGTCGACACCAAATTTGTTCTGGGTCCTTTTTGAAATTTCCGATATCTAACGTTTTCCCCTTTTGGTCCTTCTAGCGACACTCTCTGCTCCCTACATTCTATAGTGGCTTTATATTTTCCTAACCAGTCCATCCCCAAAATTACCTCTAAGCCTTCCAAATCTAACACATACAAGTCACTAGGAAAAAAGTCTTCTCTAGAGAAAAGTCTTCTATCTATAACAGCCCAAGGAGTAAAATACAATCTTTGGATAAATGAAGATTCACATTAGCAAACAAGGAACAATATCAGAGTAGTTAGGAAAGTCATCTATCTTGCCCATACTATATCAGATATCACCTATGCAGTTTGAGTAATAAGTCAGTTTATGCATAACCCTTAAGAATATCACATAAATGATGCTCTCTGCATAGTCAAATACCTAAATGTGACTAATAGAATTGGAATCATGTCCCAGAAAGGCACAAATTTAGAGGTAGAAGCATATGCTGATGTAGATTGGGTCGAAAACCCTTATAGTCGGAGTTCTACTATTGGATACTTTACCTTATCTGGAGGGACTCTAGTCATGTGGAGAAGTAAGAAACAAAAGGTTGTAGCTCTCTTCAGTGCAGAAGCTAAATTTCAAGGTATAGTTTGAGGAATATGTGAAGTTCTCTAGGGTAGGAGATTGTTGACTAAACATGGGTTCCTACCAAAAGCAACTTGCAAACTTATGTGCGATAATACATCTACTATTAACATTTTACAGAATCCAGTTAAGCACGATTCGATTAAACATAAAAAGGTTGAGTAAAGGAAAAACTAGAAGCAGGATCATTTGCCTTCCTTTTGTTCAATCCAAAGATCAGCTGGCAAATATATTGATAAAGGCAGTAGCGCATAAACCATTTTCAGTAGCACTAGACAAGTTGAACATAGGTGACTCTACGATTCAACTTCAAGGGAGTGTAGGAAATAAAAAAAATCCATAACTATGTAAATATAAAAACTAGGATATTTTAGCATTATCTTAGCCTAGAACACATCTTGTAATTATGGTAGGTTATTCAATATATAATCAACCCAATGTAACCTATCAACTATTCAGAAAATAAGAGAATATAAAACCCTAATTTCTCTACCAAAAATCTATTTTATAATCGTTTTCAATAATAATTGAAGAAGAAGTGGTAGTGTAATACCCTCAATCTATCGAAATTAGCAACATAGTATAATCATACAAAGATTAAGAAATTATAAGATAATTAAATATAATGATTATTATTAAAAGCTTGAGAAAATAAAAAAAATTTGCATAAAAATTTCTGAAGTTGTAAAGAAATCATCCCAATAAAAATATTCAAAAATAAAAGAAAAATAAAAAAACAATGTTTTATTGAGTAAGATCGCACAACGATATTTATCATCATACAAATTAATTGAACAATTCAATCAAATTATTACATATAAAATATTAATAACGGGAAAGTAAAGGGGTGGTCGGTTCTAGAAGCTCCCTTGGATAAGTTCATGTAACTCCTTCCCTTAATGCAATTTATGTGGGCAAAGCTTATGAATTAATGAATTTCTTAATCATGCCTTAAATCTTCCATATGGATGATTATTGCTTAGTATAGAACCAAAATCAGAAATTTTTGCTCCACTTCCTCCATTCCATTCGAACAAAGAGAGAAAAAAGAAACAAAAATAAAATTCAAGGTTTCGTTTTGGGTGTTCAAGTATCCTAATTCAAGCCATTTGATCTTTGATTGGTAAGTCTTCATGATTCATAAACCTTTAACAAAATTTTAATTTGTTTGAAAGATTATCTTAATACTTTTTATTTGAAATACATAGAAAGAAATGGATTAGTGATGAAATCATATTATTAAAAATATGTTTATATTATGTTTTATGATTTTATATGATGATGAAATTATGTATATTTAAATATTATCATTAATTTATAAATAGGTTTTTCATAATTAGAGATTTAAAAGAAAATATGTGATGTAATGATTTAGATCAAAATAAAGTTAAATGTGTTCAAGATATAACACTGATAATCATCATTGAAACAATTTAAATTCGTTTGATTTCTAAGGATTTTGGTTGACATTTATATATACTAGTATGAAATATGAATTTTCAATTGAGAATATGACAATGGAGTTAAATTTATATATTTTCTGATTTTATAAAATTATTTATAATTTAGGTTAATTTGATTATTTTGATAAAAGGGTGATAATGTATGTTGTTGTGTTACGGTTTTTGTATCGTAGTTAAAATCCGTAGAATTGATGAAAGGGATTAAAAGGATTAACTAACGAAAAAATAATAATTCGGATAGAATATATTCTATCTCGGGAGACGTGCCTAAGGCCTATGGTTCGGGTGCGTTTCGTTCGTTGTTTTACTCCCAATTGATAAAATTGCTTAAACACTAAAATCAATTAAAAATAGTAAATAGGTGTTAAAATTGTAAACTTCGATTCCCAAATGCCTTCCAAGCGCAATTGTGAAGTCCGATTTTCCATTTGAAATTTGTAAAATGTGCGAAATAGGCTATGAAATTTCTGGTTGTTTTTGGAATTAAAGGGCATTGAGTTTTTGTGTCATTCAATAACATGAAGTATAATGGTGTCTTGTTGGTATATAGTGGATTAAATGTGTGAACATGTATGAATACGTGATGTTTGTGTGTAGGACCTCGATTCAAAAGAGGTTAAGTTACACACGTATGGTGATTAATATTGGATGGTTCTCGTGCTGTCAAGGTATACACTTAGACCATACTCTTGTAATTGGTTATGTAAAGTAATGTTGTATACATTCTATGATGTGATATTGTATATCACTTAAGGTTTAGACACCCAGAAATAATTTGAAAAGAATTTAACTTGGAATTCAAGGATGTTTGTGGTTATCACCCGCATGGATTGTTGTAGTGGAATTGGGTTGAGATTATTATTATTATTATTATTATTATTATTATTATTATTATTATTATTATTATTATTATTATTATTATTATTTATTTTTTATTATTATTTCGTGCCCATGGAAATGTGATTACGGTTTCCATGGGGGTATATGCATACACTTTACCTAGAAGACCTCATTGAGTTATCGAGCAACGTCTTGGTCAGATGGTTTCCTTGGGACTAGCTCTCCTATGTGTATTCCACCAAACTTTAATAGCATTCAGGCGACTAGAGTTGTAACGAGCAATGACATTAGTTGGGGAATAGAAATCCGGTATGCGGTAGAAGTTGTTAGAGCCTCGGTATGTTAGGATAAACTCATTGCTTGTAAATAACCTAT
This sequence comes from Amaranthus tricolor, assembly GCF_026212465.1. NCBI lineage: Eukaryota > Viridiplantae > Streptophyta > Magnoliopsida > Caryophyllales > Amaranthaceae > Amaranthus > Amaranthus tricolor. Next base: position 18,957,083 of record NC_080049.1, read on the forward strand.
ATAATGCATTGTATGAAGTCTGTGACGTGTGCTGGCTTATATTCTTTGGAACGTGCAATGATGTTGTCATTTGACAACTAGCAAGTTGATTGTAGGTGGGATTAGAAGAGTGAGAGGTGAACATTAAAACCTGTAATTTAGCAATCTGATGCGTTTAATTTATTGTTTTGAGTTTGATATTCTTTAATTTATTTTTCTTCCGCAAGTACTTTTACATTGTTGACGTTAATTAGTTTTAATGAGGCTAGAAGATTGTCGAGTTGTAACTTTTAAGACTCCCACCGACTTATTTATGCTGTTGTCATTCACTTATTTCTTACACATGAAGTCTTTCTCTCAAAGGTTAAGCATTCAACGCAATGTTTTACTCACCAAAAATCCCTAACACTATAGAGAAAGCTTAAAAGGATGAAAAATGGAGATAAGCTATGCATGTAGAGATGAAAGCCCTTGAACAAAATCATATATATATAGTAGAAATGTAAGTTACCAATCAAGTGGAAAAAGAACAGGAAGGTGTAGATACGTCTTCACCATCAAATACAAAACAGATGAAACAGTTGAGAGATACAAAGTAAGGTTAATTGCTAAAAGATACATTTAAACCTACGGAATAAGCTACTCATAAACCGTAATAGTTAGAGTTAAAGTGAATAGGATATTAATATGTAAATATGAATTCCGGGTATACTTCGAACAGTTAAGTGAAACTAAATTCTAGGACCAACGGTGTTCTAGTATACTACTCAGCACTTTAGTTGAGACCAGTCATCGTCATGTCGATTTTTTTTTTTTTGCCGATTTTAGCTTAAAAAACCACTCTTAATTCATGAGGTCTCCTTAGATAATGGTGTCCCACTGTTCATCATGTCGCACTTTAGTAGTGAAATTTCTTCATATATTTTTTTCTCGTTATTTATTTATTTTTTCTTTTTTTTCTTCTTCTGTTTTTACTCTTTTTATCAAATTTCACCAATTTTTCTTTAAAGTTTCTATTTATTTTTTTCTCTGGGTGCTCATGTCAGCGCCATTTTTGACAATTTTTGGGCTCTAGGTGAAAAATAAAAAAGAGTCCTTAGTCATGTACTTAACTAAGAATCCTAATGCTGCAAGTTCAATTCATGCTAAATGCTACTTATGTAAATACTAATTTAATTATAAGGATTAACTCAATATGGGCCCCTTCATGAGTTGGGCCCTAGGCGGTTACATCTTAAAACAACCATCGGGAACGGCCATGGCTCATGTCACCAACTTTTCATCTTTGTTTTCATACTTCTTAATTTCTCCATTCTTTTTTTTTTTCAAATTTCTTCAAATTCTTTTGTAAATGCCATGTCATTAGCATTCTCCATAATTTATACTACTATTTTTTTGATTATTTTTCTTAATTTTTTCATGTTAATGCTTATGTCATTAACATCTCCCATTTTCTTATTTTTGTTTAGTGTTCATGTTAATAACCTACTTACATTCTTGAATTTTATTTTTTTTTTCTTATTCCTCTTGTCATCAACATCCTTCATTAATTTTTATTTTGTTATTAATATTTCTAATTATAACTTTTCTCTATTAGTCATTATTTCTTTTAAGTTATCCAAAAAACTTATCTTACCTCTTCTTGTTGTCCTCTAATCATATTTTTGACTTTTTCATTATACTTTATTTTCGGTTTTCAGATCTTCCAACTTTGATACCATGATAAAATTTTTGGGCGCACAAGTAAATCATATTGTTGGACCCAAAATAACATTCATATAATTAAAATTGTTTAAGTACAATGTTTGTACATTTATATATTTGTGGGGCAAATATTCCTCGCCTATACATATATCTAGAGGTGTTCAAAACAAACCCGACCCAAAAATCCGACCCGGAATCGAAAATTATCCGACCCCAAAAAATATAAGTTTTTTAGGTTTACCGAACCGCAATTACCCGAACTGATACTTCACTCGAACCGTTTGATAACCGAAAAGGGCAAAATCGAACTCGAACTGCAACCGAATTTTATAACCGACATATAAACCTTAACCGATGTTACCCGAACTGAATAGTGATCGACCCGAGTCAAATCCGACCCGAATTATGCACGTAACCGAATGTAACCTGACTAAAACCGATTAAGATCGAACTGTTTTTAACCCGAACTGATACAAACCCGATCGATTATTAATCGAACTGTTTTTAACCCGAACTGATACAAATTCGAATCGATTGTAAATCGAACTGTTATAAATCCGAATCAAATTTTCACCTAATTTTAGCAAATTAAGTCCAATTTCAGTTTTCTAATAATACGGAAAAAGGAAGAACACAAGTTCTTTACAGAAGAGATTGCATATATATATATATATATATATATATATATATATATATATATATATATATATATATATATATATATATATATATATATATATATATATATATATATATATATATATATATATATATATATATATATATATATATATATATATATATATATATATATATATATATATATATATATATATATATATATATATATATATATATATATATATATATATATAAACTATTTGAAATAAATTGATCTGCCTATTAGGGCTGGCAAAAGCTGACCCGACCTGCTAACCTGATCTGAAACCGACTCGAAATTAGCGGGTTTGGGTTTAGATTTTTGACCCAATTAATTAAATGGGTCAACCCGACATGATCTGTTTATTAAATGGGTTAGGTTTAGGTTGAATATTTAAACCCGAAAAAAACCTATTTAACCCATTTATTAAATTTAAGACGGATCAACATTTGCCAAATACTTCGTAAAACTAAGATAATACCAATTACCATGTATTGAGGGATTTGTCAGCTGAAGATGACTTTCAATAAGAAAGGAAGTTGTCCCACATCGGCTAAGGGATTTATCAGCTGAAGATGACATTCAATAACAAAGAAAGTTGTCCCACATCGGCTATGATAGATACTAATAAAAGAAAAATCCTTTAAATCACTTCCACAGATCTCATACCAAGTTACGCAGCCACGCCGTGAGCACAAAGCGAACTATTCTTTCGCCTTTTACTAAAGAATACCGTGTGCTCGCTGCATTAAGTGACATACGTTTATTTTTGGAGGAAGCCTTTAATTAAGGTTAAATGGGTCAAATGACCTGAAATATATGAATTTAATGACCTAAAAAAAAGTAGGTTAAATGGGTCATTAGCAGATTGATCCGATTTGCTACAGATCAGGTCGGGGTTTCAATTTTTGACCCATTAATTAAATGGGTCAGGTTCAGGTTACGGGTTTATTGACTCATTTATATATGATCGAACCTGAAAATGACTCAACCCGACCTGTTTGATACCCCTATCTGCTATATCTGATAAAACAATCGGTAATTATTTTTTGTAAGTAAATGAGCATACATCAATTAAAAACCTGACTATTAACTTATTTCGATATTGACCCGATCAATAGTTATCCGTAACCGATAACTACTCGAAAAATAAAGCTCGAACCCGATCTGTACCCGAAAAACCGAACCAATTAGTAATCGATGACAACCCGAGACCGATTGACACTCGACACGAACTTCAATCGACACCGAACTGATGCTAACCCGATAGCTTGAATAACCGATCTCTAACCGACTCGAGCCGAGTGTGACCCGTTGTAACACACAGCCAAAAAATAACCGATCTGAAATGCAACCGAACCGAATAACACCCGTCCGAAACCGACCCGATCAACCGAATAAACACCTCTACATATATCTCACTAATCCTTTTTTTTTTTTTTTTACACACATCTTTTTTTATGAGCACCCTTACTTTGTTGTGAAATAAGCCTATTTGATTTTGACTTTACTTCACTACTCCTTCATTTATAGCATTTACTATTTTGATTACACAAATGGCTTCTAGAATTTTCTACACACTTTTTATATATACACTAAATTTTTTTATTATATTTCTAATGCATCATTTTGCTATTCAGTATCCACTAGCGCAAAGATCTTGTGGAAATGCTGCAAACTTAACTCCTAACAATCTTGTCTCACCAATGATTATCCGTATTTGCTGTGCATTATAAGAAATATCTCTAACCATATGAAGCTCATCAATTCATCAACACTCTGAAATCTCAAGTCAGTTGATTCTAAAACAATGTTCGAAATATGCTTTAAAGTAACACCACTTTGTTACTTGGAACACACCACTGATACAAATAGTTTTGGTGCCTGGTCTGTTTAATTATGTTTCCAAATACATATAAGAATATTTGAGATTGAGCAAAAGGTCTAGCTAATTAGAAAAATATATATTATATCACATCCTCCGCTGATTTGGGTGACTTGCAAACGCTCATATTATTCTTAAAATCATCAAAGACAGCATGATGGACTCCTTTACTAATAATATACTAATAATACACTAATATGATTAATAATGTACTTGTATAATAGTAATATGATTGATAGTATACTAATTTATATTAATACTAATAATGTACTAATACGACAAATAATATACTAATACTACATTAATACAATGATGATACAACAAGTATTTTACAATACAATACTAATACGACTAACAGCTCCTCTTGTATGAGACTGTCTCACCGTGAGGCGAGTCCATATAAAAGGTCTATTATGCTAAAAGTTTCTATTATTGGACAATTTAATCCAAGTATAAGGCACGTCTCACGGTGAAACCTTCTCACATAAGAATTTGTGTACGACTAATAATATACTGATATTACTCAGATAATAATAATAATAATAATAATAATAATAATAATAATAATAATAATAATAAAATAAAAATATACAAAATAAATTTTTTGTACATGTAAATATAAGTTATAAAACAATAAAATGTGAATCATGAGTCAATAAGTGCAAAGACAATACAATAAGAATTACTGTGTAACATGTGTCACGGATTTTGGATATGAGTCTGATTGGTTGGTAGACCATTCTTAAATAATTTTTTCCAACCAAAAGGTTAGTTAGAAATTGGTCTAAACTGTTTTAAATAGTTAAAATTAGTTAGTATAAGCCTTCATCGATTAATTTTTAACTATTTTGGATAGTGTGTATAGATGTTTTATTTTGTAGTGATTTGCAAATAGAAATTTCTAATCAATCATCGTGATTTATAAATAATCACAAAGAAACAAAATAAATATCAATAAAATAAACAAAATAAAAAAAAGATAAATTAAAATTCTAAAAGAGCCATACTATTATATTTTTCAACATAGAAATAATTTGTCCATATTATAAACCACCACTTAACTTAACTTAGATTACTTCATTTGCAAATTAGGAGTACTACTAAAGTCTAGAAACATGTACTGGTGATTGATGTCAAACTCAAGTTACATGTTTAAGTAGTGCTTCAGAATTGTTAATAGAAGTATGATTGTTATCCTTTCATTTGCATTTGAATTGGCATGTTTAAAATTCAATCAAATATTGTTAAAATAACCCATGGTTTAGCTTCAACCCTAAGCCTAAAAAATATTAGGCCCGTTTTCTTTAATTTGCTTCAAAGAAAAAGTAAATAATTTTTAAGAAACTGGTAAAATTGAATAGAGAGAATAAATTGTATGGATGAAATTATTAGAGAGTTCAAATATAATGGATAAGATTAAAAGAAAATAATAAAAATATTATTCAAAAATAGAAATGATGCAATTAAATGGGAAGTAGCAAAATAAAAAATGTTGCAATTTCAATGGAACGAACAGAGAATTTGAGACAACATTATAATTTAAGTGGTTGTTTGTGTACAAGATCATTTCTGAATTCAACAATATAAAGCCACTACAACATAATATACTTTTAGTGAGATTATTTAATTACATTTAATTTAAATGTCACTATTTAAAATTTTTAATGGTGTATATAGTGGATAATGATATTTATTATACCCTTTAGTATCATAATAAAAAAACAAATAAACTAAAATTATATATCTCACTAAATGCAAACTAAAGTGTCACTAAATCACTTTATAGTTAAATTTAAAATAAAAAAGAATAATTATTACATTAAAAAATATAAATCAGTGACTTTTTTAATGTCATTAAATCTTATATCGCAAAAAGTTAATTTTGTTGTAGTGAATTTACTAATTCACAATTTTAGTTAGTTGTAAGTTTGTATTTACATACTAATAATTAGCGAATTACACCTTTAAATTTTAGCAATTTTGAGAATTACAACCTCAAGTTTATATTTTGCGAATTACAGCTACCAAAGTATCAAAGTTTACATGTTCATGCCAAAAATGTTGAACTATGGCCTCATAACCTAAAATTTCGACCACTAAAATGGTCGAAATTCTGTGTTTTATCCTGAACTTGTAAAATCTGATACTTTAATGGCTTTAATTCACAAAATATAGACATTAAGACTGTAATTCGCTATATTACGAAGCTTTTAACAGTATAATTTACAAATTATTCTTTATCTATTCACGTCATTTAAATTTTTCAGTGATTGTATCAATTTATAAGTGTTAGACTTGATTATCACCTGGTCCTTTTATTGATTTGCCAAAAGCAAAGGTGGTTGGCAATCACATCCGAAATCAAATAGTGGGGGGGAAGTTTTTGTCATCAAGTTGAACAAGTAACAGTGGACCCACGACACGAATTGTTATTCACATATCATTAGTTTCCGAAGGATCACTAACTTGTCGATGTCCATTTTGTATGTTTAGAAGCTCTTTTGCTCACAAATAACACAATACAAGATGAACAACATATTCATGCTTTCCATTTCTTTAATCAACTCCAGTTTTAATATAATGAAATTCTAACAAGAAACAGAGTAGCAAACGGTACAAGCTATTGTGTACACAATCTTGCCCTGCGAACATGTTCATACTAGTTCTTGTGCTTATTAAACTGATTTAGTAAGATAGATATCTTGCAATATTATGACTCAAATCAAACAGATTGTACATTATCATTGTTATAGGTGTTCAAAATAAACCCAATAATTCGATATTATCCGACCACCGATTTTAAGCCGACTCGAAACATATAACCTAAAAATCAAACAGATAATTTGAATAAACATTTCTAATCATAGCCTAACGTTATTTCAGTTCACTTAAAAAGAATAATCAATTAATCAAACAGTACCTGCAAATCCTTGACAAATTTATCAATATTACTCATAAGCTCATTGTTAAGAATTCTCTGCCTCCAAAATTCATGGTTCATCCTAACAAAATCGCCAACCTGATTACCTTCATCCATCACAGATAGAATGGCTTTAGACAAACTTTGTTTAGACACCCATGAACCATCCTGTCCTCTGTCTACTTGTACAGCCAATTTCAACTCCTCACACATTAGCTTACTGTACATAACTTGATCAGTAAGCTGTGGAACCAACACAGAATCCCACATATTCCCAAACCCACAATGATGTACAAAACTCCCAATTGATGGGTGATTTATTATTACTGTCAAAGGCTCCTTTATCCACTCTCCGATCACCACCCCTCGATCGCCCACCCTGTCGATAAACCCGTCTGGGAATGCCTCCTCCACAGTCCTGTAACCTGCACGAGGCTTGATAATCACCATAAATGTTAGTCTTGTCATTTCAAACCCTAGAAGTATTTCCTGAAACTAATCCACCTTTAATATTGTCTGACTCCCTAAAGAGCAAAATACAACAGAATTTGGACATAATGTATCAAGCCATTTAGACCAAGAAGACTACAAAACCAAATTCCCCTCTTTCTGATGGGCGTCAGGCAGAATTGGGCCTGTTAATAGAACAGGTTTGTTATATTGACAAGATAAGTAGTCACAATACATACCTTCAATTTCTTGGGAAGTTCTAAACACAATTCCATGACTACCCTTTATTCCAGTGGTGATCCTTTGGTAGAAAGTGAAACCCTCGCCGTAAGGCATGTATATGAAAAGCAAATCCTTTGGCTTTAAGATGATTGTGGAGGAAGGGTAACCAGGAGGAATGGGAGCAACAAATGTATCCTCCTCGGTTACGGGTCGGTCCTTTGGTGGGTCTCGGAAAGGGATCATAACATAGGAAACAGCCACAGAACAAACTGGGTGATAGACCACACATTTGGCTGCCTCGGGCTAGCCAATTACAGTAGAATTACCCGGCCCCTCTACTTCTGGGACCCAATGGGCGAAATCGAAGAAGATAAGGTTGGGTTGGAGTGTTGTTAAAATGGATTCAAACTCGGGTCGGGTTAGGTCGAAGGCTGTAGCAAGTTGGGTTTCGAGTTGGGAGGGGATGTCCGAGTTAAGTTGGGTACCAAAAGGGAGTGGATGAACGTGAGGTATGGAAATAGTTTGAAAGATGAAATGAGGATGGTGGTTTGAAGATTGCAGTTTGAGCTTGGCATTAATAGGGAATAAGAGAGTAACTTGATGGAAGCAAATTGTTACTCAAATGAAGAACAGAGTATGGAAGCAAATTCGTAGTCTTGAAGAAAGAGCAAGAATAAGAGAGCAATGAAGAAGAAGAATTTTGTGGGGTTATGAAGTTTTGAAGAAGAACAAGTTTTGAAGAAGAATTTTGTGAGTGAGGAAAGCAGCAATGGGATGAGGAAATGTCTTGGCTGGGTTATGAGGAAATGAAGAAGAAAGACTTAACTTGTACAATAAGAATGAATAAAACAGTAGGGCGTGTTTTTTTTTAGAAAAAATAAAATGGTTATGTTCTGCGGTTCTCAAAAAACCGCAGCATATGTTAACTTAAATATTGCGGTTTTTTGAGAACTGCAGCACATAACTATTTTTTTTTTAAATTTAAGTTAGACTATATATTGCGGTTTTGAGGAGAACCGCAACATATACTATATTTTTTTTTAACTCATTTTTTTCCATCTTATGTTGCGTCTTTGATGAACCGCAACATTTTTTGTTCAGCATATGAACTTTTTTCCACTAATACTGGTTTCTCTAATCCTTTTACACTTTTGCATCCATCACTGATCAACTTACTCAAATAGAAGCACGTCTAAATGTTAAGCTGGATACAGTGGAGGTGCAGACCGAATTTGTAGACGAAGAGGAACCTGTTGCCTCATCCATTTCATTATTATCTTTTTCTTGTGCTACTCCATCAAACAAACAAACAATTTTATTTTGGTTTTTGAGGTACCATGCTAGGTACAGTGTTGTAATTTCATACCTTTGAACTATGCTGCTCTTTCCACTATATGGTCTGTAATGTTTAATTGTTGCATACTTTTGACTGCATCTATTAGTATTAACTTTACTTAACTAGTACTCCTTGCTTACCTTCTTTCAATATACATATTGTTAGTACTGTGGATTGAAAGCTCCTCTTCTTTTGAATTATGTCAAAAGGGGGAATAATTGCACAAACTTAAGAGGTAGGCTTGGTGTATGAACACTGTTCCTATTCTTCTTTATTCTTTTGCCTAAGGAAAGTACTGTTTGTTTTGTCCAAGGACAGTAGTGTATGCTCTGATGCTCTAATTGGTTTGGTTTGAATGCTCCGATAAAATTATGCGTTAGTTTAGTCTAATAGTGTCAGTTACTATTTTGTTTGCTCTTATTTGGTAGCACTAAGTATCTTGGTAACTTATGTTTTTAATTATGATTATTAGAGTAATCTGTTCTATTCTAAGGTGCTTAGTAAACTGTTTTTAATTTGCTAAGTAATATGTATAGTAGCTTTAATCTCTGTTATGCTCTATGACATTAGTTTTACTCAATTTAGTTTAAGTTTGTTTATAAGTTTGATCATCAAAAGGGGGAATTTGTTGGCCCTTTTAGGTTTTGACGATGACTACACTTAATATAAACATATGTTGTAACGGACAGTTCTTTTCCAAATACAGGTTTAATATAATATAATAGTAAATAATGCTAAGCGGAAGTCTATCGAACCGTGATTATTTCGAAAAAGAAACAAAACAAAACAGAATTTTCAATAAAAACAAAGACAAGGAAAACTTAAATCATTAAAATATAATTTTACGTATTACATCTTTCGTTAATACATAATTATCGTTTTTACATACCCATAATATAAACTACATACTTATAATATCCTAATCTCACATAAACAATACAATAGCTTCTTAATAACTTCATGTAAAGTTACCTGCAGCATCTGCTCCCGAAATATGGGAACAGCCGATGGAAATCGGTCAGCTTTAAAAAAATCGAGTATAAAAACTTACCGTAATTATGCAAGTATAGAGAATATATGCATTGCAACAAATAATATGTAAAAATAAGTGCATCACAATAAAAAATATGCAAGGTATCTTATGTATTGTAGGGAATTCATTTTTATATTAGATTCATTTATATATATTAAACTTCTGGTCCTTCTGCTTGAGTACCAGGGCGTGATTTACTAACACTTCTGCTTGAGTGTTAGGGCATGGAATCCGATTACTTATTTAATGAATGCAACACATATGATCTTTGTTTGATATATGTAAGGGCCTGTTAGGGTGAGGTAAACCAAAACCCCTAACTTAGTGGGAGTCGTCACTCCTCCAGTATAATGTTGCTCGAGCCACAGATCAGGTTAAACAACCTTACTGTGTTCGCCGTATTTTACGTGCCGGAAAACACGTCCCACGTTTTTTACATGCCGGAAGCATGGTTCGGCATTTCCTTACTATCAAGCCTTTTTATTATCATGTTACTGTTTTCATATAAATGCAACATTACAATAACATACAATAGAAATAAATTCATTACGACTTACATACAAATAATCATTTATTACTATTAAAATCAAAACTAAATGGGTCTTTCGTATTTATTTATAAATAAATTTCAATTATGCTTCATTATTTTCTTAATAACTTATTTTTAGATTTAATACATGAATAATTAATTTTCTTAAGATTAAAATCTACATGAAATATTTTAAAATAAATAACTTATTATTAATTGAGTTGGTGTATATTCTTATTCACCAAAATAAATTAATTTTAATTATTATTTTCATTTTTCTTTCTTTTTGCCTACAATAACAAATTAGATTATTAATTTATTTCTTTAAAATTTAAATATCACAAAAATTTTACAAAAAAAATAATTTAAATGAAATAAAAATACAGTTTTACTAAAATAAATTATTTTTTTCAGAAATAATTATTTTTAACCCAAATTTATGAATTTCTTTATTTTATGCATTTTTTTTAGCAAAAATTAATAATAATATTTATACTTCACTATAATTCACGAAATTAATACAAAACTTATATTTCATATATATATATGTACAGAAAAATTTTCGTTTAAAAATATTAATTTTTACTATTTTAATTAAAATTATTTCAGATTATGCGGTTTGTTTTTTTAGAAAAACTTAATAATAATATTTATACTCAACAATATTTCACGAAATTAATACACAGTCTATATCTCATATTTATATATGTACAGAAAAAATTTCGTTTAAAAATATTAATATTTACTATTTTAATTTAAATTATTTCAGATTTTGCGGTTTTTGGCAATTTCAAAGAATAAATCATATAAATTAAATTACAACGAATTAATTCACCAAAATTTCCAGAAAATGAAATTTAAATATAATAAACACATATAAAAATTTATGGGCATAATTTCATGTAAATAAATATATGTAAGAATTTATACCTTTACTAATATCACTATTAATTAATTCCCTTTGTTGTAGAATTTTTAGCCACAAAATTAGCTTCCTCCCCTTGAATTTCTACAATTAACACTAAATACTATTATTAGAAAATTTTTGAGAATTTTTAGGAATTTTTCTAGGGTTTTTTGGAATTTTTCTTTAGGAATTTGCTTTTAGGAATTAATTTTTCTGATTTTTTTTTTCCTCCTCTTTTCATTTACCCACGGTTCTTTGGGTATAAATAGGCTAAGGATAGTAATTTTTTTATTATTTTAATTTTGCCTTCATGGCCAAGAAAATTAAATTATAATTAATCCAAGATTTTTCTTCTTGGTTTTATCTTAGGATAAGACTAGATTAAATATTTTTGTCACCTAGTCCTAGCTTGCCGCCCACTTTTGAGAGATTTTTTTTTTTTTTTTTTTTTTTACTTTTTTTTTTTTTTGATTATTATTATATATATATTTTTATTTTTAATAAATTAATATAGGAAATAAAAAGATTAAGTTATTGTAGGTAATTTAGCTAGACTTAATATTTAGGTAATTTATTTTAAGAGAAATAAATTATACATAAAAGAAAATCGAGAGCTTAAAAACGATTGGAATAAAAATTCGAAACGGCATTAAAAAGAAAATAATAAAACGAAATGATTATTGAATTTGTCAAAATATTTAAGATTAAGAAAAACGGTCTGTTACATATGTATTTTAGAGATTGTGTGTAGATCGATATCTGGTCTTGATAAAGATCGTTGATAGTGCCTATGACTTAGTCCATGAACTTTGTATTTGTCAAATATATCCAAGGAAGATAGACAAGGAAGATCGCATAGGATGTCAAATGTAAATAAGAGGTCTACGGTTCCCAAGTTTGATGATCTGACGATACTTGTTGATGGAGACAATGCTCTGTTTCCAAGATTGAAATCCGAAAGAATCTGAAAATTCTGTACAATATATTTTTCTGATTTTTTAGTTGATGTACGGGTGAAATTAATTAATTTGTTGCATCATTAATTTGTTAAATTACTTGGCAAAGCATTTTATAACAACTTTTAAAATTAACCGGCACATTATCTAAACGATGGAGAAAACTTCTCCTAACTTTTCAAAACATAATTAAGCTTGAATTATGGGTTTAATTAAGAAAAACTAATTTGCCTAATTTTAGAAAAATAACCGTGGTGCTAGTACTTGCAAACTAAGTTCCATTTACTTTTCCTTGATTTTAGGATTAAGGATGTAGTGGGTAGTTATTTCTTGCACATAGCTACCTAAAGCTCCTATATAAACGGAGTTGTTTTTAATCAGTTGTTTCATAGGTCCATGCGTGAGATTGAAAAATTAACAAGAAATATTTTTGCTCCAAAAATTGCCAAGTGACTTAAAATATTTTCTTGTGCAACTCATTACTTTTATCATTGGGAATTTAGCCTTTGTAAAGGTTTTTTGAGGGAATTGTTGTAACTAGGCTTGGGGAAGTCTAAGGGAGAAGAGAAAAGCTTCGTGTGAAGCAAAAGTAGGAGAAGATAAAGAGAAAGAGAAAAAGAAAGAGAAGGAGAAAGAGAGAGAAGTTGGCCTAATTTTGTTTAGCTGTTTTATGTAATTGTAACTAATTGTCTAAAACATAGTAGAAAATTTGAAATCCCGGGGGATCGTGGTTTTTCCTTCTATTTAAGCCTATAAGGTTTCCACGTAAAAATTGTGTTGTCTCTTTCTAATTTTCCGCAACAAGTTTAAGTTCTAATGCCGCAATCTAATTACAAAAAAAACAAATAAGGGTAAAGATACTAAAATTTATCAAACAACAATTCACCCCTTCCCTCTTGTTGTATCTAATCATCTCTCACCGTTTCTATAACTTATATGTGAAAGGGCTTTTATTTCAACAACGTTATATGCTCAATTATTATTTACTCTAGAAATTTCAATTTTGTTGTTTTAGCTTTAATGTTTTCTCATATTAATATTAATATAAAAAGATCATACCTTTCCCCAATATTCGTTACTCATTTTTATCAATCATACATATAATACTACACTATGAAACTATTAGTATTTAACATTCTACTTTAATCAAATATATAATTTTTTTTGATCCAATAATTAATGCCTCTTCATATCTAAATAATATATATATATATATATATATATATATATATATATATATATATATATATATATATATATATATATATATATATATATATATATATATATATATATATATATATATATATATATATATATATATATATATATATATATATATATAGAACCAAAAAATGTCTTACCTTTTTACAGAAAAGCTCTTACTTTTGCACAAAAAATGTGTTACCTTTGTTTTTAAAAAAATCTGCTACTTTTTACCGAAAAAGTGTAACTTTCAGAAAAAAAATTATAAATAGAATGTAACATATTTTTTTTGGAAAAGTAACACCTTTTTATATAAAAAGTAACACCTTTTTATATAAAAAGTAACACCTTTTTATGGTTCTCACGGTTTTCATATAAGGATGGTTTTCACTTGAACTTCTCCCTATATATATATATATATATATATATATATATATATATATATATATATATATATATATATATATATATATATATATATATATATATATATATATATATATATATATATATATATATATATATATATATATATATATATATATATATATACATATATATATATATATATGTATATATATATATAAATATATATATATATATATATATATATATATATATGTATATATATATATATATATATATATATATATATATATATATATAAATATATATATATATATATATATTTATATACATATATATATATTTATATATGTATATATATATATATATATATATATATATATATATATATATGTATATATATATATATATATATATATATATATATATATGTATATATATATATATATATATACATATATTTATATATATATATATATATATATATATATATATATATATATATATATATATAGATATATATATATATATATATATATATATATATATATATATATATATGTATATATATATATATATATATATATATATATATATACATATATATATATATATATATATATATATATATATATATATACATATATATATATATATATATACATACACATATATATATATACATATATATATATATATACATATATATATATATATACATAAATATATATATATATACATATATATATATATATATATATATATTTATATTATATATATATATATATATATATATGTATATATATTTATATATATATTATATATATATATATATATATATATATATATATATATATATATATATACATATATATATATACATATATATACATATATATATATATATATATATATATATATATATATATATATATATATATATATATAGAACCAAAAAATGTCTTAGCTTTTTACAGAAAAGCTCTTACTTTTGCACAAAAAATGTGTTACCTTTGTTTTTAAAAAAATCTGCTACTTTTTACCGAAAAAGTGTAACTTTCAGAAAAAAAATTATAAATAGAATGTAACATATTTTTTTTGGAAAAATAACACCTTTTTATATAAAAAGTAACACCTTTTTATATAAAAAGTAACACCTTTTTATGGTTCTCACGGTTTTCATATAAGGATGGTTTTCACTTGAACTTCTCCCTAACACTATAGAGAAAGCTTAAAAGGATGAAAAATGGAGATAAGCTATGCATGTAGAGATGAAAGCCCTTGAACAAAATCATATATATATAGTAGAAATGTAAGTTACCAATCAAGTGGAAAAAGAACAGGAAGGTGTAGATACGTCTTCACCATCAAATACAAAACAGATGAAACAGTTGAGAGATACAAAGTAAGGTTAATTGCTAAAAGATACATTTAAACCTACGGAATAAGCTACTCATAAACCGTAATAGTTAGAGTTAAAGTGAATAGGATATTAATATGTAAATATGAATTCCGGGTATACTTCGAACAGTTAAGTGAAACTAAATTCTAGGACCAACGGTGTTCTAGTATACTACTCAGCACTTTAGTTGAGACCAGTCATCGTCATGTCGATTTTTTTTTTTTTGCCGATTTTAGCTTAAAAAACCACTCTTAATTCATGAGGTCTCCTTAGATAATGGTGTCCCACTGTTCATCATGTCGCACTTTAGTAGTGAAATTTCTTCATATATTTTTTTCTCGTTATTTATTTATTTTTTCTTTTTTTTCTTCTTCTGTTTTTACTCTTTTTATCAAATTTCACCAATTTTTCTTTAAAGTTTCTATTTATTTTTTTCTCTGGGTGCTCATGTCAGCGCCATTTTTGACAATTTTTGGGCTCTAGGTGAAAAATAAAAAAGAGTCCTTAGTCATGTACTTAACTAAGAATCCTAATGCTGCAAGTTCAATTCATGCTAAATGCTACTTATGTAAATACTAATTTAATTATAAGGATTAACTCAATATGGGCCCCTTCATGAGTTGGGCCCTAGGCGGTTACATCTTAAAACAACCATCGGGAACGGCCATGGCTCATGTCACCAACTTTTCATCTTTGTTTTCATACTTCTTAATTTCTCCATTCTTTTTTTTTTTCAAATTTCTTCAAATTCTTTTGTAAATGCCATGTCATTAGCATTCTCCATAATTTATACTACTATTTTTTTGATTATTTTTCTTAATTTTTTCATGTTAATGCTTATGTCATTAACATCTCCCATTTTCTTATTTTTGTTTAGTGTTCATGTTAATAACCTACTTACATTCTTGAATTTTATTTTTTTTTTCTTATTCCTCTTGTCATCAACATCCTTCATTAATTTTTATTTTGTTATTAATATTTCTAATTATAACTTTTCTCTATTAGTCATTATTTCTTTTAAGTTATCCAAAAAACTTATCTTACCTCTTCTTGTTGTCCTCTAATCATATTTTTGACTTTTTCATTATACTTTATTTTCGGTTTTCAGATCTTCCAACTTTGATACCATGATAAAATTTTTGGGCGCACAAGTAAATCATATTGTTGGACCCAAAATAACATTCATATAATTAAAATTGTTTAAGTACAATGTTTGTACATTTATATATTTGTGGGGCAAATATTCCTCGCCTATACATATATCTAGAGGTGTTCAAAACAAACCCGACCCAAAAATCCGACCCGGAATCGAAAATTATCCGACCCCAAAAAATATAAGTTTTTTAGGTTTACCGAACCGCAATTACCCGAACTGATACTTCACTCGAACCGTTTGATAACCGAAAAGGGCAAAATCGAACTCGAACTGCAACCGAATTTTATAACCGACATATAAACCTTAACCGATGTTACCCGAACTGAATAGTGATCGACCCGAGTCAAATCCGACCCGAATTATGCACGTAACCGAATGTAACCTGACTAAAACCGATTAAGATCGAACTGTTTTTAACCCGAACTGATACAAACCCGATCGATTATTAATCGAACTGTTTTTAACCCGAACTGATACAAATTCGAATCGATTGTAAATCGAACTGTTATAAATCCGAATCAAATTTTCACCTAATTTTAGCAAATTAAGTCCAATTTCAGTTTTCTAATAATACGGAAAAAGGAAGAACACAAGTTCTTTACAGAAGAGATTGCATATATATATATATATATATATATATATATATATATATATATATATATATATATATATATATATATATATATATATATATATATATATATATATATATATATATATATATATATATATATATATATATATATATATATATATATATATATATATAAACTATTTGAAATAAATTGATCTGCCTATTAGGGCTGGCAAAAGCTGACCCGACCTGCTAACCTGATCTGAAACCGACTCGAAATTAGCGGGTTTGGGTTTAGATTTTTGACCCAATTAATTAAATGGGTCAACCCGACATGATCTGTTTATTAAATGGGTTAGGTTTAGGTTGAATATTTAAACCCGAAAAAAACCTATTTAACCCATTTATTAAATTTAAGACGGATCAACATTTGCCAAATACTTCGTAAAACTAAGATAATACCAATTACCATGTATTGAGGGATTTGTCAGCTGAAGATGACTTTCAATAAGAAAGGAAGTTGTCCCACATCGGCTAAGGGATTTATCAGCTGAAGATGACATTCAATAACAAAGAAAGTTGTCCCACATCGGCTATGATAGATACTAATAAAAGAAAAATCCTTTAAATCACTTCCACAGATCTCATACCAAGTTACGCAGCCACGCCGTGAGCACAAAGCGAACTATTCTTTCGCCTTTTACTAAAGAATACCGTGTGCTCGCTGCATTAAGTGACATACGTTTATTTTTGGAGGAAGCCTTTAATTAAGGTTAAATGGGTCAAATGACCTGAAATATATGAATTTAATGACCTAAAAAAAAGTAGGTTAAATGGGTCATTAGCAGATTGATCCGATTTGCTACAGATCAGGTCGGGGTTTCAATTTTTGACCCATTAATTAAATGGGTCAGGTTCAGGTTACGGGTTTATTGACTCATTTATATATGATCGAACCTGAAAATGACTCAACCCGACCTGTTTGATACCCCTATCTGCTATATCTGATAAAACAATCGGTAATTATTTTTTGTAAGTAAATGAGCATACATCAATTAAAAACCTGACTATTAACTTATTTCGATATTGACCCGATCAATAGTTATCCGTAACCGATAACTACTCGAAAAATAAAGCTCGAACCCGATCTGTACCCGAAAAACCGAACCAATTAGTAATCGATGACAACCCGAGACCGATTGACACTCGACACGAACTTCAATCGACACCGAACTGATGCTAACCCGATAGCTTGAATAACCGATCTCTAACCGACTCGAGCCGAGTGTGACCCGTTGTAACACACAGCCAAAAAATAACCGATCTGAAATGCAACCGAACCGAATAACACCCGTCCGAAACCGACCCGATCAACCGAATAAACACCTCTACATATATCTCACTAATCCTTTTTTTTTTTTTTTTACACACATCTTTTTTTATGAGCACCCTTACTTTGTTGTGAAATAAGCCTATTTGATTTTGACTTTACTTCACTACTCCTTCATTTATAGCATTTACTATTTTGATTACACAAATGGCTTCTAGAATTTTCTACACACTTTTTATATATACACTAAATTTTTTTATTATATTTCTAATGCATCATTTTGCTATTCAGTATCCACTAGCGCAAAGATCTTGTGGAAATGCTGCAAACTTAACTCCTAACAATCTTGTCTCACCAATGATTATCCGTATTTGCTGTGCATTATAAGAAATATCTCTAACCATATGAAGCTCATCAATTCATCAACACTCTGAAATCTCAAGTCAGTTGATTCTAAAACAATGTTCGAAATATGCTTTAAAGTAACACCACTTTGTTACTTGGAACACACCACTGATACAAATAGTTTTGGTGCCTGGTCTGTTTAATTATGTTTCCAAATACATATAAGAATATTTGAGATTGAGCAAAAGGTCTAGCTAATTAGAAAAATATATATTATATCACATCCTCCGCTGATTTGGGTGACTTGCAAACGCTCATATTATTCTTAAAATCATCAAAGACAGCATGATGGACTCCTTTACTAATAATATACTAATAATACACTAATATGATTAATAATGTACTTGTATAATAGTAATATGATTGATAGTATACTAATTTATATTAATACTAATAATGTACTAATACGACAAATAATATACTAATACTACATTAATACAATGATGATACAACAAGTATTTTACAATACAATACTAATACGACTAACAGCTCCTCTTGTATGAGACTGTCTCACCGTGAGGCGAGTCCATATAAAAGGTCTATTATGCTAAAAGTTTCTATTATTGGACAATTTAATCCAAGTATAAGGCACGTCTCACGGTGAAACCTTCTCACATAAGAATTTGTGTACGACTAATAATATACTGATATTACTCAGATAATAATAATAATAATAATAATAATAATAATAATAATAATAATAATAATAAAATAAAAATATACAAAATAAATTTTTTGTACATGTAAATATAAGTTATAAAACAATAAAATGTGAATCATGAGTCAATAAGTGCAAAGACAATACAATAAGAATTACTGTGTAACATGTGTCACGGATTTTGGATATGAGTCTGATTGGTTGGTAGACCATTCTTAAATAATTTTTTCCAACCAAAAGGTTAGTTAGAAATTGGTCTAAACTGTTTTAAATAGTTAAAATTAGTTAGTATAAGCCTTCATCGATTAATTTTTAACTATTTTGGATAGTGTGTATAGATGTTTTATTTTGTAGTGATTTGCAAATAGAAATTTCTAATCAATCATCGTGATTTATAAATAATCACAAAGAAACAAAATAAATATCAATAAAATAAACAAAATAAAAAAAAGATAAATTAAAATTCTAAAAGAGCCATACTATTATATTTTTCAACATAGAAATAATTTGTCCATATTATAAACCACCACTTAACTTAACTTAGATTACTTCATTTGCAAATTAGGAGTACTACTAAAGTCTAGAAACATGTACTGGTGATTGATGTCAAACTCAAGTTACATGTTTAAGTAGTGCTTCAGAATTGTTAATAGAAGTATGATTGTTATCCTTTCATTTGCATTTGAATTGGCATGTTTAAAATTCAATCAAATATTGTTAAAATAACCCATGGTTTAGCTTCAACCCTAAGCCTAAAAAATATTAGGCCCGTTTTCTTTAATTTGCTTCAAAGAAAAAGTAAATAATTTTTAAGAAACTGGTAAAATTGAATAGAGAGAATAAATTGTATGGATGAAATTATTAGAGAGTTCAAATATAATGGATAAGATTAAAAGAAAATAATAAAAATATTATTCAAAAATAGAAATGATGCAATTAAATGGGAAGTAGCAAAATAAAAAATGTTGCAATTTCAATGGAACGAACAGAGAATTTGAGACAACATTATAATTTAAGTGGTTGTTTGTGTACAAGATCATTTCTGAATTCAACAATATAAAGCCACTACAACATAATATACTTTTAGTGAGATTATTTAATTACATTTAATTTAAATGTCACTATTTAAAATTTTTAATGGTGTATATAGTGGATAATGATATTTATTATACCCTTTAGTATCATAATAAAAAAACAAATAAACTAAAATTATATATCTCACTAAATGCAAACTAAAGTGTCACTAAATCACTTTATAGTTAAATTTAAAATAAAAAAGAATAATTATTACATTAAAAAATATAAATCAGTGACTTTTTTAATGTCATTAAATCTTATATCGCAAAAAGTTAATTTTGTTGTAGTGAATTTACTAATTCACAATTTTAGTTAGTTGTAAGTTTGTATTTACATACTAATAATTAGCGAATTACACCTTTAAATTTTAGCAATTTTGAGAATTACAACCTCAAGTTTATATTTTGCGAATTACAGCTACCAAAGTATCAAAGTTTACATGTTCATGCCAAAAATGTTGAACTATGGCCTCATAACCTAAAATTTCGACCACTAAAATGGTCGAAATTCTGTGTTTTATCCTGAACTTGTAAAATCTGATACTTTAATGGCTTTAATTCACAAAATATAGACATTAAGACTGTAATTCGCTATATTACGAAGCTTTTAACAGTATAATTTACAAATTATTCTTTATCTATTCACGTCATTTAAATTTTTCAGTGATTGTATCAATTTATAAGTGTTAGACTTGATTATCACCTGGTCCTTTTATTGATTTGCCAAAAGCAAAGGTGGTTGGCAATCACATCCGAAATCAAATAGTGGGGGGGAAGTTTTTGTCATCAAGTTGAACAAGTAACAGTGGACCCACGACACGAATTGTTATTCACATATCATTAGTTTCCGAAGGATCACTAACTTGTCGATGTCCATTTTGTATGTTTAGAAGCTCTTTTGCTCACAAATAACACAATACAAGATGAACAACATATTCATGCTTTCCATTTCTTTAATCAACTCCAGTTTTAATATAATGAAATTCTAACAAGAAACAGAGTAGCAAACGGTACAAGCTATTGTGTACACAATCTTGCCCTGCGAACATGTTCATACTAGTTCTTGTGCTTATTAAACTGATTTAGTAAGATAGATATCTTGCAATATTATGACTCAAATCAAACAGATTGTACATTATCATTGTTATAGGTGTTCAAAATAAACCCAATAATTCGATATTATCCGACCACCGATTTTAAGCCGACTCGAAACATATAACCTAAAAATCAAACAGATAATTTGAATAAACATTTCTAATCATAGCCTAACGTTATTTCAGTTCACTTAAAAAGAATAATCAATTAATCAAACAGTACCTGCAAATCCTTGACAAATTTATCAATATTACTCATAAGCTCATTGTTAAGAATTCTCTGCCTCCAAAATTCATGGTTCATCCTAACAAAATCGCCAACCTGATTACCTTCATCCATCACAGATAGAATGGCTTTAGACAAACTTTGTTTAGACACCCATGAACCATCCTGTCCTCTGTCTACTTGTACAGCCAATTTCAACTCCTCACACATTAGCTTACTGTACATAACTTGATCAGTAAGCTGTGGAACCAACACAGAATCCCACATATTCCCAAACCCACAATGATGTACAAAACTCCCAATTGATGGGTGATTTATTATTACTGTCAAAGGCTCCTTTATCCACTCTCCGATCACCACCCCTCGATCGCCCACCCTGTCGATAAACCCGTCTGGGAATGCCTCCTCCACAGTCCTGTAACCTGCACGAGGCTTGATAATCACCATAAATGTTAGTCTTGTCATTTCAAACCCTAGAAGTATTTCCTGAAACTAATCCACCTTTAATATTGTCTGACTCCCTAAAGAGCAAAATACAACAGAATTTGGACATAATGTATCAAGCCATTTAGACCAAGAAGACTACAAAACCAAATTCCCCTCTTTCTGATGGGCGTCAGGCAGAATTGGGCCTGTTAATAGAACAGGTTTGTTATATTGACAAGATAAGTAGTCACAATACATACCTTCAATTTCTTGGGAAGTTCTAAACACAATTCCATGACTACCCTTTATTCCAGTGGTGATC
>NC_080049.1:18985005-18990005 GCF_026212465.1 Amaranthus tricolor
CTACCTTCATCCTTCTGATCATGTCGGTATAAAACTGGTATCAACTTCTTTTGATGAATCAGGATATCCAGACTGGAAGACACCCATGATTATACGCTTAACTGCAAAAAATTAAGTTGAGCTTTGTTGATGGTACTGCTGTAGAACTGTCCTTTGATTCCTCTGATTCAAAGTGTTAGGAGAGGTGCAATAATATGGTAATCGAATGGATCATCGCGTCTCCTGATAGTGTTCTTGCTAAAAGTGTTATGTACTATAACAATGCACATAAGATTTGGCGTGATTTAGATGAGAGATTTGGCAAATCCTCTTCAGCACAACTGTATAGCTTGCAAGAGGAACTTGCAAACCTCACACAGACATCAAACATGATAGTTGCAATATATTTCACACGCGTGAAATCACTTTGGGATGAGATAGATCATTTGGATCCTTTACCTATGTGCACCTGTAATGGCTGTTCTTGCACCCTCACTAAACGTATCTTGAAGAGTCAACAAGATCAAAGACTCATTCATTTCTTAATGAGGCTTACTGAGCAGTTTCAACAGGCACGCACTAACATCCTTATGATGAATGAGTTACCTACTGTGCAGACTGCATATAGGATTTTTGTTCAGGAAGAAAGACACAAAGATATTTGCAAAGTCAATATAGCCAATACTGAGAATATGGCTTTTGTTGCTGATAAACGAAAACCTTATCAACAACACAGAATCAGTGAAGGCCAATACAACAACAAGAAGCCAAATGGAGCAATCAAGAGGAGCAACAACTACTTATGTGATCACTGTAAGATTCGAGGCCATTCCATTCAACGATGCTTCAAGATACATGGATATCCTGATTCCAAAGAAAGAAAAGTTACTGCTAATATTTTACATGAAGCTATTGATGTTGGTACAACTATTGGAGGTACTGGACTTACTAATGAACAACTAAACAATCTGATGTTGTTACTCAATAAGAAAGAGGCAGCAGCTACGCACCACAAAGAAAGTGTTAATAAAAATGATTCCAATATCATCACCTCTGGTAATCTTGCAAGTACTTTATGCCTTGCCTCTAAATCTATGTTACACACTTGGATAATTGATAGTGGTGTCACAGATCATATGTGCAACACTATCAATTTATTCACCAATGTTAGAGATGTGGATAGTAATGTGCATGAAGTTATCATTCCTAATGGCAGTAGCTTAAAGGTTACCAAGATTGGAGACATTTGTTTCAATGAGAAAATCACTCTCAAAGATGTACTCTATGTTCCAAGCATACACTATAATCTTCTCTTAGTGCATAAATTTTGTTCTGACAATGCTATTTCACTCATCTTTCACCTCTTAAATGTTGGTTCCATGACCTTTCCAAGAAAGAGTGCTTACCTCTTGGTAAGATGAAGTATAAACTATATTGCACAGAGGACAAAAACCACCTTGAAGTTTCCAATAAAGTTCCTAAAGTACAAGATTACTCTACATCTAAAAATAGCCTACTTAGTCATACTACTACTCATGCTATGATTAAAGAAATAATGCTATTACACCTTAGGCATGGACATATACCATTTCAAAGGCTAAAACTTATGTATCCTACTCTTAAGATTTCTTGTGTTGAAGAATCCTTGATTTGTACTATATGTCCACTTACACGCCAAAATTGGCTCTCATTTCCTCACAGTAAAATTAAATTAAAGCATCCTTTTGACTTGTTGCATATAGACTTGTGGGGACCTTATGGCAAACTTACACATAATGGTTGTAATATTTTCTTATAATAGTTGATGACTATAAAAGATCTACATGGTTATATTTGTCGAAACATAAAGATGAATGTGCTACTGTTATATGCAGTTTTTTTTCATACATTAAAACTCAATTTCGCACCAATGTTAAACAAGTGCGTACCGATAATGCCAAAGAATTGTGTGAAGGTGCTTTATTGCAAGTATATCATGCTAAAGGGATTCATCATCAACGTAGTTGTACTCAGACCCCTCAACAAAATGGGGTCGTTGAACGCAAGCACAAGCACCTACTTGAAACAACTCGTGCTCTCTTATTTCAGTCCAATCTCCCTATTTCTTTTTGGGGAGAAGTAGCTTAATGTGCCACATATCTTATTAATCGTATACCTTTAAGTTCCTTGGGCAATATTCCTCCATATGAACGGTTGTACAATACAGCCCCTACCAATGATCATCTCAAAGCTTTTGGGTGTTTATGTTTTATGTCCACTCTTCAACAAGGACGTAAAAAGTTTGAAACTCGCGCTGACCCATGTGTTTTTATCGGAAACCCCTTTGCTCAAAAAGCATACAAGGTCTACAATATGAAAACAAAAAAAAATTTGTGTGTCCAGAGATGTTATTTTTCATGAGCACATATTCCCTTATTATCTCCATGCTACCCATATTCCTATTTCATTACCTTTTTACCTAGCTATTCCTACCTTTTTACCTACTTACATTGACCACTCCTACGACCCGTCCACATCTTCTTTTCCAATTTCCCCTACTTCTACTCCTCCTCCTTCTTCATCTACTCCTAATTCTTTCCCTCCTATAGCCTCACCTCCCCAAGCTCCTGTCCCAATTGTTACTTCATTATGCCATGCCTCTAGGCCTCATAATCCACCATCTTACCTACAGCAATATGTTTGTAATATTGTAACTTCCTCTACTACATCTAACCAATACATGGGACCAAAAAAATAGCCATCAAAGATCCCTTGTGGTTTCATGCCATGGAAAAGGATTTAGATGCTCTCAAGGCCAACAATACATGGGACCTTATCCGTTTACCTGCTGGAAAACGTCCTATTGGATGTAAACGGGTCTACAAGGTTAAGCTTAAGGCTGATGGATCTTTGGAGCGATATAAAGCTTGCCTTGATTCTAAGGGATACACCCAAGAATATGGTGTTGATTATCAAGAGACTTTTTCTCCCCTTGTTCGCATGACTACTATCCGCACTATCATCGCTCTTGCCTCTCACCGTCATTGGCCTTTGTATCAACTTGATGTGAATAATGAATTTTTCCAAGGTGATCTCCATGAGGAAGTATATATGAAACCTCCTGAGGGCTTAACTGTTGATCCTCACTTAGTTTGTAAACTCAAAAAGTCCCTCTATGGACTAAAACAAGCGTCTCTCCAGTGGTTCACTAAACTTCATCTTGAGTTAACTCACCAAGGTTTTACTAAGTCCAAGAATGATTATTCTCTCGTCATCAAACGCACCCCCACTTCTATTACTATTGTTGCTGTCGGTGTTGACAATATAATTCTCACCGGCGATGATTGGTTGTATTAAGAAATTAAAAGCTCATTTGCATAAAGTTTTCAGCATTAAGGATCTTGGAAAGGTTCATTATTTCCTTGGTCTTGAGGTGACCTATGTTCCAGAAGGGATTATACTCTCACAAAGAAAGCTTGCTTCTGACTTGATCAAAGAGTCTGGTTTCACACCCACTCACAAAGTCGCCACTCCCCTTCCTATTCATCTTAAGCTACAAGCAAGTAATTCGCCACTTTATCAACAACCTACGCATTACCACAGTCTCATTGGGAAGTTAAACTTCCGTACTCATACTCGCCCCAACATTTCCTATGCTGTACAATCTCTAAGTCAATACATGCAACATGCTACTGCTCATCATGGTTTACAACTTATTTCACCAGAAGATATCACTTAGCTTCTTTGTATTCCAGTAGCCAAGTTTGTTATATAGTTTATTATTTAGTTTTTTATACAAGGGACACGTCATAGCTAGTATGTTAGGTCCCTAGTTTGCTAGCCTTTCTTTTCTCTCTCTGCACATAGCAATTGTATATATACCCCTCTTTGTCTTTTGTGTAAACAATATATAAGATACAAAATGCTTTCATTCTTCTTCTTCATGATGTTTTCTCCATTGATGTGCTAAGCTCACCATTTCATTAGTATGAGAAGCCAACGTGACAAATAGATCAGGGTTCGAATCTCAACCAGGTATCCCTCAATTAAAGTGGAATATTCAGCGCCAAGTATAAGGAGGACCTGTGTCGCATCCACACTTTTAGCCCAAAGGGCTCTCGTGTGAGGGGGCGTGTTAGAGTATATAACATATTCTAGGGCTTCCACCATCAGCTTAAGTTTTTAGTTGAGTTGGTTCCTTGACAAATCTGGCGGCTGTTTCTTCATGGTGTGTTTAGGTGTGTGGTTTGGTTGGTTTAGGAATTTTCTGGTTTCTTGGTCAAGAGAATCAGGCAAATCGTCTCAAAATTGGTAGTTACACCATCTACAAATTTGAAGTTGCTGAGCATATATTAGCAAGGAAATACATATTAATACGATAACAAATAAGGAATTTTGAAAAAGGCACAACTTACAACATAAATATTCCACATTTGCATTTTATTTGTTTCAAATCAATTTGAACATTCATTCATACAAATATTCCAGAGAGACTAACAGCCTCATTTTCCTTTTATATTAGTCTCATTTTCCCTATTTCATTAAAACTCTTATTTTACTTTTTATACATACATTGAATTTACCATTTCATCTCAATCGTTAATATCATATAATCCTGAAGTTTAAAGTCTAGGAAAACAAGCTCCACATCCTACGCCAAACTCTCCTACATCCACAATGGCCAACGAACATCAACTCTTTAGTTAGTTCGGGACTCCTGGCTCCCAAGAATTCTAGCAAGGGGGTGTAGTGCTTCCTGTTGCCGCTACACCATACCAAATACACCCCAGTGCACAAGAATGGTCAAGGAAACTCCTTTCAGTTGGTTAAGGAACAAATGCCCTCTCTAACACCTCGAGGCACTCTCTGTTATTTGTGTGTTAATCCATTCTTGTCGCAATATCCCCGACTATGTTCGAATGTACTTATTTTACCTAAGCCTAGCAGGAGATACTAGAAACTAGTATAAATGCCTGGAGCCAAACTCTATAATTACTTGGGGGCAACTGAAAACGACATTTTTATAGAGATTCTACCCTACT
>NC_080049.1:18995005-19009249 GCF_026212465.1 Amaranthus tricolor
TATAATTATATTAATAACCTACTGCCTCATAGTATAAATTAAGTTTAAATTAGATGGTTTATAAATTTTACGGATTTAAGACACCATTTAAATAACGGTAAATACCCAAATTGTCGAAAATAATTTTAAGATCGTTATAAATTCGCATAATCAATTATAATCTGATGGCACAACCTTAAATTCATTTTAAATAAGGTATTATAATGACTTCATTAATTTTGGGCCTTGTGGGAGAATTATTATGTACTTTGTAAATCAATTATCGATTTTATTACCGGCAAAACTATCTCGTATTTAAGAAAAATAGTGTTTCATGAAATCTTTTGTTGTAATGATTTTATAGAGTTATGAATCATATTCTAGTTCTTTTGAATGAATTTTAAAACCCTTTTAAGTTATATTTACTTTAAGAAGGATTGAAACGAAACATTTAGTAGTTTCCTAAAAAAAATTGTATTGAACTTTAATTACTTTTTGTTACGATGTATTTCCATACATGCTAGTGATGCCCCAATATAATACAAAGGTTATGTTTAATGATATGATTATGCTATGCATGTTTTACCCATGTGGGATGTTGAAATACACGAAGATGGTCGAATGCAACAAGAGGGGGGGGGGGGTGAATTGTTGTGTATTTAGCTTTACTTCGTTTTCTTCTAATTTGCGGAATTTTAACAATCAAAATAAAGCTTAAACTTGAAAAGCAAAAGATAAAAAGGAGACAAATATTTTACGTGGAAACCTTCTTAGCCTAATAAGAAGGGAAACCACGACCCCCCGGGATTTCAAAATTCTCACTATGTTTTAGGCAATCAAATACAATTACATAAAACAGTTTGCTTCACTTGAAGCTTCTCTACTCTAGGCCTAATTCTCTTTCTCTACTTTCTCCTTCTCTTTCTCTTCTTACGCTTCTCTTATCTATTCCCTTAGACTTCTCATGAGTCTAATTACAACAAATCACTCAATAACCCTTACAAGGCCAATTCTCAAGAGGATAAAAATTAAAATAATTACTTAAGAAAAATATAATAAATTAATTGGCATTTAAAAACAGAAAATATTTTTCTTAAATGATCTCCCTTAAATGGACACTCTTGGATGGATTCTTGGCTTGAACGTAGCTTCCCTTATTTATACAGGGAACAACCATTAGTGCACTCACCCCATGACTTCCATTTACTTACTTGATCTCAAAAGAAAGGGGAAGTTATTGAAAGTAGAGGTGGAGAATAGGCCGTGGTTTTACCAAATACAAGTGACGATTTTTTTCTTGTTCGGTTAATAGTACATGAGTCACTAAGAGATCCTTAATTAAAGGAGACTCATTCAGGATAAAGAATAAGTCTTTTAGCCGTCCAAATTTAAAGGAGACTTATTCAAAATGAAGAATAAGTCTTCTCCATATTTTTAGGCGTTTTTTAAAAAACTTTTTGCCAATTAAAAAATTAATTTAATTAAGCAACTAATTAAACATTTAATCTTTTACATTAACTAAAAACAGAAAACATAATTTTCGTAAGTTCCAGTCAATGTCTTCTCCAGACCTGTATCGTGGGGAACAGTGTACTGTCTCCATCTACAACTTTCGTCAGAACGTTAACTCTAGGAACAGTAAGCTGACTTCTAAAGCAATTGTCCAACTTCTTGGATATTCAAGACACGTACAACTTCCACGAACCAAGTCATAGGCTTTATCAACGATTAACACAATCGGATATTCACCTACAAAACAATCTCTAAAACATGTTTGTTTATTTAAAAGTGAAGTCATCATCAAAACCTAAGAGGCCAACAAATTCCCCCTTTTTGATGAAGACAAACTTTCTAAACAAACTTAAGTAAGATAGAGTAAAACAAAAATTCTTAGAGTATACTAGAGATTAAAGTAACTCCAAATAACTTAGTAAATTAACTTGTTACAATATAATTTACCAAGCACTCATAGTAGAACAGTTTTCTCCATACAAAAACATAACATCCAAAAACAATTAAACAAAATAATTAAACTAACACAAATTAGTAAGTAATTAAACAAATTTAGAACAATTAAACTTAACAACATAGAGCAACATAGATAACGATTTTAAGCCTAGCAGATCAATCACAGTTATACAAATCACAGATATGCAATAAACTCTTCCATTATAGAGAAATATAAATCAGTCAAGATAGACTGTGTATTCACAGCTTCTCTTAAGTTTGTGCATATCTTCCCCCTTTTGTCATCATTCAAAAAGAACTAGGGGGCATCAAACCTCAGCACAAACCATATAGATTTGTCAGTGATGAATGCAAGAAACAACAAATGAAAGTAAGTGCCATGAAAAGCAATTCAAATCTGCACAGAGTTAATCATTACAGACCATAAAGACAAGAAAAGAAATAGTAGCAGGTGTTCACATACAAAGTTGTACCCTAGATGGTACAAAAACAAAAGGAGAAATTGTTTGATAAGTGTTACAGTCAACAAATCACTAAAAATTATGGGAAGAGGAATTAGGGAACAGTCTCTTCTTCATCTATGTATTCGGTCTGCACTTCAACAGTATCCAACTTTGCACCAAGACGGTTCTCCATCAAGGTAAGTTGATCAACAATTGAAGCAAGTGAGACTCGAACTTCGTCTTGAAAAGCAGTGAATTGAGACTGTAGGACAAGGAGCTTGGAGAAAATGAGGTTTGAAGAAGCTGCATGAACAGAATCAGGGTTAGCACAACCATTACCTGGTGAAGACTGAGATGGTGGTGGTGTAAAGTGAATAGGTGATTGAGGTGGTGATGGATTGTGATGTGCTGGTGGTGTGGTTGGCTTGGGAGAGGGAGGTTTATTGGATGTAGACTCAGGCATGGTCTCAAAAGTGGTATCATCAACCATTGTAGCCTTTCGTTTTGAAGCTAACCTCCTACTCTTCCTTTGAACAGATTTAGCCTTTCTCCTTAATGCTATCGCTATCTCTTCATCACTTGACTCAGTACAGAGATTGTGATGAGCATCTTTTCCTAAAGCTTCCTCCTGTTCTGCTTCCCCCTTACTAGCTTCTCCTTCCTGTTCCTCTTCTTCTCCTGTTTTAGTGGGAACAGGCTCTTGTTCTTTTTCCTCTTTTCCTTCTTCCCTCAATTTTTCTTCTTCTTCCTCAATCCCTTCCTCATCAGATCCTACTTCAACAACTTCCTCTAATTCATGTATTAACATCCCTTCACCATTTAACTTGAGGTGTAAATTTTGCAGGCATTTAGCACCTATTTTCATATTGGGGCCCATTGGGAACTCCAGCCCTTCCAAAGGGACATCAAATTTTTTTGAAAATACAGGTCAGCAATCCTCCATAACCAACAAAATTTTTCTTCTCAATACAATCAGACAAATGAGATATCATCAAAGATGGAAAATTTATCTTTATGTGATTAGCCATGCACTAAATCAATGTAGCATCACGTAAACTTACTTCACTCCTTTTGGAGTTTCTTGGCAAAATAAATCTTCGTGCAATATTGTACAGTAATTTATGCAGAGGACTCAAAATGTTATGGCTTATTTTCCCTTTTCTTTGCGCCCTAAAAATTTTAAAACCGTTTTTTCATTTATCCCAGAAAATACTATTTTTGAACCAACGTAATAAGTATCAAACCCAACATTAGGAACATTAAACCATTCCCCCAGCAATGCACTATTAAATTCTATTTTGATGTTCTTGACAGTACTAGAACACATCCCACAATCATTTGAGAAATTTGAAATAAATTCTCGCATAAGATTTGGAAAAATGGAATTGCAACTAAAATTTGACATCAAAACTTCCCATTCTTGATGTTGCAAAATGTCATGCAGTTGAGTAAAATGGGTAGAGTCATACCAGTATTTGTCGAGTCCGAAACCAACAGACATTTCTTTTGAGATTTCTTCAGCACTATTAGGTTCACTATGCTTCGAACGTTTGACTACTTTGGAGGATGAACCACTTGAAATCTTGCGTTTGGTACTGGTAGGTTCAGTAGTATGTTTGGGTGATTCTTTTGTGGTTTCTGTGGTTGTGGGTGGTGCAGCATCTAGTAATGGTGGAGGATGAACCACTTTTAGAGGTTTTGGCTGGGTATGTGTACGGGATTTAGGGGTTTTCTTGTCTGATTTTGAAGATCTTGGGGTTTTCATTTTGAACTTTTGAAGAGGTTGAGAGAAAAGAAGGAGAACGGTTTCTTGAAGAAGAGATGAGAAAGCGTGAGTAATGTGAGTAGCGTGTGTACTTTTGAAAAGATTGGGAGTTTAATAAGGGTTGAAATGACGGTTACCTTAAGTCCCATCTCATCAATGCCATCATCATTACTTGTTATTTGGAAGGATTATTTGGAAAAAAAAAATGAAAACCGTTTCCCATAATTTTTTATTGATTTATGTTGACTATATAAAAATAAAATTATGAAATATTAAATTATGATATTAAATTATAAAAAGAATGAATTATGATATTATAAAATATTATATGAAGAGAATAACGAACATACTGCTTTGGTCTGATCAACTTAACAACATACAAACGAGAAGACATTCATAGTACAAACTTAATTAAGTGTTTACCTGATCCATTCAATAATTGATTCTCAATCAAGATATTGAGGTTGATTCCTGACCTTTTTCATTCTCATGATGCTTCATTGGGAATTTCATGCAACCAACTTTAGTGGAGCTTGATCATACCAAGTTCCAATCTCATCTTTTCATATTGTTCCCTTGGAAGTGGTTTGGTCAGAATATCTGCAACTTGTTCATTTGTATTAACATGCTTTAATATAATATTTTTGTTTTCTACATTATCCTTAAGAAATGATGTCTAATGTGTATATGTTTAGCTCGTGAGAGATGCACTGGATCTTTAGATATACATATGGCACTGGTATCATCACAATAAATAAGAATGCATTCAATTTTAATACCAAAATCTCTTAGTTGCTGTTTTATCCGACGCATTTGGGAACAGCAGGCTGCTGCTGCTACGTATTCAGCTTCGGCTGTGGATAATGCAACCGTGTTTTGTTTCTTGGAACTCCATGAAACTAAACATGAGCCAAGAAATTGTACCATACCTGACGTGTTTTTTCTATTAACTAGATCACCTGCATAATCTGCATCACTAAAGCCTTTTAAATCATAAACATCACTTTTAGGATAAAATAGGGACAAGTCGTCTGTTCCCTTCAAATATCTTAAAATCCGTTTTACTGCTGTGAGATGTGATTCTTTGGGGTTGAACTGAAATCTAGCACATAAACCAACACTAAATGAAATATCGTGTCTACTTGCAGTTAGATATAATAAGGAACCTATCATGCCTCGATACATTGTTTGATCTACGTTAGTTCCTTTTAGGTCTTCATCTAATCTAACATTTGTAGCCATGGGTGTATGGTTGGTTTTAGCGTTGTTTAGCCTATACTTCTTAAGAAGTTCTTTTATGTATTTTTGTTGATGAATAAAAATACCATTTTCAGTTTGTTTAATTTGCAAACCAAGGAAGAAATTTAATTCTCCCATCATGCTCATTTCAAATTCTGTGCCCATAAGGTTGGCAAATTCTTTACATAACAAATCATTGGTCGCACCGAAAATAATATCATCAACATAAATTTGAACAACTAAAATATCATAACCTTTATTCTTAAAGAATAAGGTTTTGTCAATTTTTCCTCTTACAAATTTATTTTGAATCAAAAACTTTGATAGTCTTTCATACCATTGCCTAGGAGCTTGCTTCAAGCCATATAAAGCTTTGTCAAGCTTGTAGACATGATCAGGACAAGAGCTATTCTCAAAACCTGGGGGTTGTTCAACAAAAACTTCTTCATCAAGAAAACCATTCAAGAAAGCACATTTCACATCCATTTGATATAACTTAAAGTTCATAAATGCAGCAAAAGAAATTAAAATTCTAATAGCCTCTAACCTTGCTACCGGAGCAAATGTCTCGGTGTAATCAATACCTTCTTGTTGATTATACCCTTTGACCACGAGTCTTGCTTTGTTTCTTACAATTATTCCATGCTCATCTAACTTATTCCGAAAAACCCATTTCGAACCAATTACCTTCTTGTGTTTTGGTTGGGGTTCCAAGTGCCATACCTTATTTCTTTCAAATTCATTTAATTCATCTTGCATGGCTACTATCCATTCGGAATCCTTTAGAGCTTCTTCGTGATTTTTGGGTTCAAGTGATGATAGGAACGCAAAATGTGCACAAAAGTTTCTGAGTTGGGATCTGGTTTGTATTCCCTTATTCATATCTCTTATAATCAGATCAAGAGGATGATAACTTTGATATTTCCAAGGTTTGGGCACAAACTCTCTTGAGGGAACAGTAGCATGTTCTGGCTCAACAGCTTGATTGGCATTTTGTTCAGCTACCGGATCATTTTGCTCATCTGCGGGAACAGCTGAATTGGGAACAGTCTGCTGGTCCTGTTGTGCTGGCAGTTCCTGGACTTGGTCAGTTTCTCCTGCATCTTCTTGTATTGGCTGTTCACCTGCTGTTCCTTGATCTTGCACTTCAACTCCTTCATCATCATCTTCTAGATTTGCAAGACCTATTTTGACATTGTTTATTTCCTGTTCACTTGTTGAAAAGTTAGTTTTATCAAAGATTATGTGAACGGATTCCTCCAGGCACATTGTTCTCTTATTATAAACTCTGTAAGCTTTGCTATGTGATGAATAACCGAGAAATACTGCTTCATCACTTCTTTCATCAAATTTACCTATATTTCGTTTTCCATTTACATGAACAAAACATTTGCATCCAAACACACGAAAATAGGAAATATTTGGTTTAACACCTTTAAGCAATTCATAGGGTGTTTTAGAAGTGATTAGTCTTATTAATACACGATTCAAAGTATAGCATGCAGTATTGACGGCCTCGGCCTAAAAATTTCTAGGTAGACCACTATCAATTAACATAGTCCTAGCCATTTCTTCTAGGGTTCTATTTTTCCTTTCTACCACTCCATTTTGTTGTGGTGTTCTAGGAGCGGAAAAATTGTGATTTATACCATGTTCATTGCAATAATTCATAAAGTTTGAGTTTTCAAATTCTTTGCCATGGTCTGATCTTATGTGAACAATTAGATTATTGGTAGATTTTTGTATTTTGTTAGCAAAAGAAACAAACTCATCAAAAGCTTCATCTTTGCTTACTAAAAATAGGGTCCAAGTAAATCTACTATAGTCATCAACTATGACAAACACATATCTTTTACCACTACGACTTTGTGTTCTCATAGGTGCACATAGATCCATATGAATTAATTCTAATGGTCTAGAGGTAGTCACCAGATACTTTGATTTAAAGGATGACCGCACTTGTTTTCCTTTAGCACAAGGATCACAAATTTCATTTTTGAGGAATTTTATTGCTGGTAATCCTCTTACTAGGTCTTTTGATCTTAAAGTGTTAATCAATGAATAGCTAGCATGACCTAGACGCTTGTGCCAAAGCAGTAGATCTTCTTCTATAACGCTTAAACACGTTAGACTGGTTTTGGGAACAGTATCCAGGTCCACAACATAAGTGTTCCCTTTTCTGATTCCCTCAAGCACAGGGTCTCCTGTGTTGTTCCTAGAAATTATGCATCGTTCAGAAGTAAACTTAACAGAGTTACCTTTGTCACAAAATTGAGAAATACTTAAAAGATTGTGTTTTAAATTCTCGACTAAAAATACATTGTCAATGGCATGGGAACTTGACCTTCCAACCTTTCCTTTGGCGATTATCTCACCCTTCATATTATCACCGAAGGTTACAGTTCCCCCATCATATGCTTCAAAAGAGAGAAATTTAGATTTGTCACCTGTCATGTGCTTGGAACACCCACTGTCAAGATACCATGAGTTGTTCCCCCTCACTTGAACCTGCACAGCAAATTAAGAGTTAGGTTTAGGAACCCAGTTATCCTTGGGTTCCTTGTCGATTATACATGAATTATATTTCTTGATCCATAAATGTTCGACATGAATTTTATTTGCTATGTGGTGCTGTTCCCTTTTAATACAATGATATTTTACGTGTCCAATTTTACCACAAAAGGAACAGATCTTACTACTAGGGAGATCAACATAGACCTTTTTCTTTTTATTATTTTTAACATAACCTAGACCTTCTTTACTCTTTGGTTTAGCATTTAGAATCCATTTGGGAACTTCATTGATTTTCCCTTTTCCTTTTAAATTAAGTTGATCTTTTAGATACTTATTTTCTCTTTCATATGATTCTAATTTTAATTTCATTTCTTGAAATTTCGTGCTAAACACATGAGTGGATTTATCATTTTCATCCCATTTTAATTCTAGCAATTTGTTTTGATTTATTTCAATGTTAGGAATAATAAAATCCTGCTTTAATTTCTCCAATTGTTCTTTTAAAATGATATTCTTATCTAAAAAATCAAAAAATCTACTTTGCACATCGATCCTAAAAGTATTTAAGTATGAGATGTGATCTTTACTTAACTTAAGGTCTTTCTCAATTTGGAGACACTTAGCTGTTTTTTCCTCCAACTTCTCTTGTGTTTCCAAAAATAACTTAATTAATTTATCCTTACTTAAACTAAATAGATGTTTAGGAGTAGGACTAGAAGACATTACCTCTCTTTCCTTAGTCTCTTCATGAGATGCCATGAGACACAGATTTGCAGTTTCTTCCTCTACTGGAACTTCAGTTTCAGCTTCGCTTTCAGTGTCACCCCAAGTTGCGATCATTGCTTTACGAAAATCTGTTCTGAAGTTTCCTTTCTTTGGCATTCTTCCAGCTTCCCTTGTCTTCCCTTTGCCCTTCTCATTCTTCCATTAAGGGCAATCCTTGATGAAGTGATCAGTACTTCCACATTTGTGGCATTCAAAATTTGTCTTCATGTTAGCAGTTCCTCTTTCCTTATTATTTCTTTGGTTTCTATATCTGTTGTTCCTGAAGAATTTTTTGAATTTACGTGCCAACATAGCAGCTTCCTCTTCACCAGCTTCTGATTCTTCACTATCATCCGCTGTCAGAGCCAGTTCTTTATTTCGGGAACTGTCAGATGTTCCCAAATGTAGTTAATGTGTCCTGAGTGAACCAGCCAGCTCTTCCAAATTGAACTTGGTGAAATCTTTGGACTCCTGGATGGCTGTGACCTTAGCTCTCCAGCGCTCATCTTGTGGAAGACTTCTCAGTATTTTCCTGACTTGTTCATCAACGGGAATGATCTTACCAAGAGAGACTAATTCGTTCGTGATATTTGTGAACCTGGTGAACATCTCTTGAATGTTCTCCCTAGGTTCCATGACGAACCTTTCATATCTGGACATCAGTAGATCAATCTTGGAGCGCTTCACTTCACTGGTACCTTCATGGGTAACTTTCAGCAGGTCCCAAATCTGATTTGCTGTTTTACAACCCATGATACGATTATGTTCATTTGGCCCGAGACCACAGTGAAGTAGCTTGATCGCAAGAGCGTTCATCTCCATCTTTTGAAAGTCTTCCTTTTCATACTCAGTGATTGGTTTTGGAATTGATTCATTGTTGGAGTTGATGGTTGTCACTTTGAAATCTCCTATTTCAATTACTCTCCATACTTGGTAATTTTCGGGCTTTATAAAAATTTCCATCCTATTTTTCCAGTAGGTATAGAATTTCCCATCGAACATGGGTGGCCTTTGCGTAGAGTACCCTTCTTCCATGCGTTCGTTCATCTTCAACATCTTGCCAGGGAACAGGATACTGCTCTTAGGGTTTCCTGATTAAATGAGGAACAGGGCTCTGATACCAATTGTTGAAATACACGAAGATGGTCGAATGCAACAAGAGGGGGGGTGAATTGTTGTGTATCTAGCTTTACTTCGTTTTCTTCTAATTTGCGGAATTTTAACAATCAAAATAAAGCTTAAACTTAAAAAGCAAAAGATAAAAAGGAGACAAAGATTTTACGTGGAAACCTTCTTGGCCTAATAAGAAGGAAAACCACGACCCCCCGGGATTTCAAAATTCTCACTATATTTTAGGCAATCAAATACAATTACATAAAACAGTTTGCTTCACTTGAAGCTTCTCTACTCTAGGCCTAATTCTCTTTCTCTACTTTCTCCTTCTCTTTCTCTTCTTACGCTTCTCTTATCTATTCCCTTAGACTTCTCATGAGTCTTATTACAACAAATCACTCAATAACCCTTACAAGGCCAATTCTCAAGAGGATAAAAATTAAAATAATTACTTAAGAAAAATATAATAAATTAATTGGCATTTAAAAATAGAAAATATTTTTCTTAAATGATCTCCCTTAAATGGACACTCTTGGATGGATTCTTGGCTTGAACGTAGCTTCCCTTATTTATACAGGGAACAGCCATTAGTGCACTCACCCCATGACTTCCATTTACTTACTTGATCTCAAAAGAAAGGGGAAGTTATTGAAAGTAGAGGTGGAGAATAGGCTGCGGTTTTACCAAATACAAGTGACGATTTTTTTTTCTTGTTCGGTTAATAGTACATGAGTCACTAAGAGAAGTCATCATCAAAACCTAAGAGGCCAACATGTTTGTTTATTTAAAAGTGAAGTCATCATCAAACCCTAAGAGGCCAACATGGGATATATTATGATTTGATTTTGCTAAGTCGCAAATAAAGTATGTTTTGCTATGTGCAAATAAAAGATGTTTATCATATGGAAAAAGTTAATATTTTTGACTTTCAAATGCTATTAAAATTATAAGATATATATTATGTACAAAAAATGTTTTGGCCTAAATGGCGGGTACATATGCCCCAGCAAATGTTGTGTGCATGATTAAACGGCTCACCAATACTGAGCGCGTATTGTTCACAATACCATTGTGTTACACTTGCCGGACATGTCACGAACGGTAGACCGACTACCAAACGAGTCACCGGATGACTCACAGAGTATCCATGTAAACTTATGATATGAGTTTGAAATTGATTTGGATCTATTGAGATTTTATGATTTATGATGAAAAATGAGAATTTGAAATTACTATGGAGCTATTAAACTGGATTTGAATCATAATATGATTTATCAACTAAAAAAAGCATATTTCAAAATGAATTTACTCAAAAAAAAGATTTTAATAACTTGTTTGACGGATACCAGTGTGTTTATACTCAGCCATTTTGCTGATACTATGCTTTGTATATTTTTCCAATAGTTTTTTTTAGATTAAACCCCTATGGCACCTCGACGGAGAATGGATATACAAGCGGAAGTTGAACCCGAGTTGGAGTATGACTCCCCTTTTGTTTAGATCTCTTTATTGTATTTGAGAGACTATTAGTTTAGATTTAGACTAATTTAAGGATGTAATTTGAACTTTGGACTTATTTCGATTTGGTTGTAATTTTCCTATATTTTGGACAGTTAAGACTTCTGTTATATTGCTTGGATATTGGTTTTACCTTTAAGTAACCCCTTAATTGTGTTGGCAAAAGTAAGCTTCCGCTTGATTAATACTAAATTCTAGTTAGTGTTTTGCCTTCATAATTCGAGGCGGTTACAGTTGGTATCAGAGCCAAGGCTTTGAAAGCTTGTCTAAAATATT
The DNA here is from genome assembly GCF_026212465.1 of Amaranthus tricolor. Classification (NCBI taxonomy): domain Eukaryota; kingdom Viridiplantae; phylum Streptophyta; class Magnoliopsida; order Caryophyllales; family Amaranthaceae; genus Amaranthus; species Amaranthus tricolor. The sequence continues at coordinate 19,006,586 of NC_080049.1, forward strand.
AGGAAAATCAGAGAACGATTTTAACTTAGAGAAGTTGAAGTTTGGAGTAACTAATGAAAGTAATTAGGAAATGAACATAAAATTTAGGGAGTATTGGTAAAGAAAGGATTTAAGTAGTAAGTCTAACTTAAATCAAATTATTAACTAAGTAACATTAGTAAACTAGAAGTCTTAAAGGTTTCTTGTAAGCAAGTGATGATCCAATTATGTGGTTAAGTTGCCTATGCATGATGGTAAATTAAGTTGAGGAATCATCATTAAATGTGTTAAAACTGCTAAACAAGTGATCCAATGGGATGGAAATTGATGAAGTTATTAAGTCATTAAATCAATAAAGTTAAGAAAGTGTGTTATGCAAATGCATATCTATTTGTCTTAAAGGCATAATTATTAATTAGTTATTACCTCTTGGCAGGAACCTAGAGGAAATTGGGGAAGGAATGGATCCCCAAGCCCAATTGAATCTCCTAACCGAGCAACTCAGAGTCATCCAAGGGACCAATGCTCAATTAGTCCAGTTCATAGTCAACCAACATGCTAGTGTGGATGACGAGACTAAGTTTTACAAAAGGCTTGCTACCCACAGGTCTAAGACCTACAATGGTGCTACAGATCCAGTTGTCCTTGAAGATTGGATCAATGAAACCGAGAAAATTCTTGAGGTGGTAAACTGTCCAGAAAATCTTAAAGTTAAACTTGCAGCATTCTATCTAGTGGGACTTACAGAGCTTTGGTGGAGAGCCCTAAAAGGTATTTCAGCTGCCTCCACATCTGCTGGTGGAGCAACATAACCCACCAGTTGGAGATGGGAAGATTTCTTGAAGAAACTAAGGGAGAGGTTCTACCCAGCAGCTCTACAGAGATAAAAAGAATCAAAATTTCTTTACCTGAGGCAGCATTCTCTTAGCGTTACCGAATATGCTAACAAGTTCTTGGAGTTGGCTCGATTTGCCCCGGATTATGTGCTTGATGAAAAGAAAACAATGGATCGCTTCTACAATGGTCTTAACTTCAGCTACCAGAAGTTGATGGGTCAATATGAGTCTTTTCAAGCTATGTATGAACATGCTGTGGAGAAAGAATTGGTCTGCAAGAGAGAGGAAGATGTGAGGAAAAAGAGATCTGGAAGAGAGCAGGGAGGTCAGAGCAAGAAGCCCAGAGCTGAGGGAAACTTTAAGGGGAATCAAAACCAAAACTCAGAAACTTTCAAAATCAAAACCGCTTCAACAGCAACAGAAACCCATAAAACTCCAACCCGCTAAAAAGTCAACTGTGTGATAGATGCAAGAAATGGAACTCTAAGGGAGTCAATTGTGAGGGTAAGGCTGTGTGTCTGAATTGTGGAAAACCAGGTCATTTGGCTCGAGATTTTTGGGGCAAGAACCGGAGAAACCTCGGGAATGGTGGAGCACGATACTCGGGAAATCAAGGGAACCAGCGTAACAATAACTCTCAGCTTTGCCTTGAATATAAATGAGGCAATAAAGCCTCATCTTTTGGAGGCGAAGGGAACTAGCCGCCCGGGAGGAGGAAAATTCTTAGCCATTACTACAGCGGAGGAGCCTAGCACCTTGATTCCTAAGACAGAAGGTAAAGTCATTTCCGGATTACTATTATTGCTTGATAAGTTCGCCCGTGTCTTATTTGATTCTGGGGCCGACAAGTCTTATGTTTCTAAGTCATTTGTGAGATCCTTGGACTGTTCTGTTAATGTATGCCCTATAATGCAGAGAGTTGACTTACCTGATGGATCAACGGTATCATGTAATACAAACTTGATTGATTGGTCATTAGTGATCCAGGGTAAGGAGTTCCATGTAGACCTGATTGTATTTAACTTAGGAGGGTTTGATATCATTCTAGGAATGGACTGGCTAGGTAAACACAGGGCAGTGATTGAGTGCTATGAGAGGAATGTAAAGGTTGGGAACAATCTAGGGGATCAAGTAGCTTTTAGTGATGGGACCATACCTAATATTGAGCCAGAGATGATTGAGAGGCTTACAACCTTTCCAAAGAGAGGTGGGGAAGCCCAGGTCTACCACATGAGCGAGTCAACATATAAGGAGGTCGACTTAAGCCAAATCTTGATAGTGCAAGAATTTTCTAATGTATTTCCTGATGATCTACATGGGTTACCTCCAAAGAGAGAGATTAATTTTCACATTGACCTAGTTCCACGGTCAAGCCCGATTTCAAAGGCACCATATAGAATGGCACCACTTGAGTTGGCAGAACTAAAAACCCAACTCGAGGAGTTACAAGATAAAGGGTTTATCAGACCATGTGTATCACCATGGGGAGCTCCAGCGTTGTTTGTGAAGAAGAAAGATGGGTCTTTGAGGCTATGCATTGACTACCGGGAGCAGAACAAAATCACCATCAAGAACAAGTACCCACTTCCTAGAATTGATGATTTATTTGACCAGTTGAAAGGAGCCGGAGTTTTCTCTAAAATTGACCTGAGATCTGGTTATCATCAGTTGAGGATAGCGGAGGAAGACATTCCTAAAACTGCTTTCCACACCAGATATGGGCACTATAAGTTTAGAGTGATGTCGTTTGGGTTAACCAATGCCCCTGCAGCATTCATGGACTTGATGAATCGAACATTCCATGACTATCTTGATAAATTTGTAGTGGTTTTCATTGATGATATCTTGG
>NC_080049.1:19009349-19024349 GCF_026212465.1 Amaranthus tricolor
ATATATATATATATATATATATATATATATATATATATATATATATATATATATATATATATATATATATATATATATATATATATATATATATATATATTTACATATATGTATATATATATATATATATATATATACATATATATATATATATATATATATATATATATATATATATATATATATATATATATATACATATATATATATATATATACATATATATATATACATATATATATATATATATATACATATATATATATATATATATATATATATATATATATATATATATATATATATACATATATATATATATATATACATATATATATATACATATATATATATATATATATACATATATATATATATATATATATATATATATATATATATATATATACATATATATATATATATATACATATATATATATATATATATATATATACATATATATATATATACATATATATATATATATATATATACATATATATATATATATATATATATATATATATATACATATATATATATATATATATATATATATATATATATATATATATATATATATATATATATATATATATATATATATATATATATATATATATATATATATATATATATATATATATATATATATATATATATGAAGAATTTTAAAATAAGAAGGATCAGAAGAATTTTTGTTTGAATTTGTTTTGTTACTATATATACAAAAAAGATAATATGTTATAAAATAAGAACATTCTAAAATTTTATGTCATAGTTACTTTTCTGTGTAACATAGTTACTTTTACAATTATGTGTTTTTGGCTCAATCATGACGATAGATTTTTTATTTTAGTGAAATCAAGGGTGTAGAGTCCTTTTTATCTTTCTAATTTTCAACACCCTTCTCATTGAAAAACTATGATCATGGAGAGTGCCATTAAAGAATCCCTATGATGAAGGAGAGTGCGGTTAAAGAGTGCCTCGGCTCGAGAAAGGTCTTCAAAGAGTGAGAAACCTGCAACTTAAAAATTGAATAAATAGTATACGTACGAAAAACTAAAAATAAAGATAAAAGTAATGAAGGAGGTAAAGAGCGATAATTAAAGGCAATGAACAATAACAAAAGATGGGTAAAAGGGACGGGTTTAGTAATCTAAGACGAGGATAAGGCGCCGACAACTATCCCTATCCCTGGTCAGGTCCTTGGAGAGGTGAAGTTCGTGCATGTCACTTTTAATCTATTCTTACCACGTTCTCCTAGGTCTTCTTCAACTTCTCTTGCCCTCCACTATGATGCATTCAATCCTTCTTACTGGGGCGTCTTGTGTCTTTCTCTGCACATGCCCAAGCCATCTCAACCTGTTCTCTTGCATCTTTGCGGAGAGAGGCGCAACCCTTAACTTCTCTCTGAAATCTTGGTATCTTATCCTATCCATCATAGTATTACACACAGGCACCTTAGCATACGTATTTCTATTACTTTCATCCTATGTTCGAAAACCTTCTTTATGGGCCAATATTTTGTCCCATATAACAACTTCGGCCTAATTGCAACGCGATAAAAATTAACTTTTAATCTCTTTGGGAACTTTTTATCACAAAGCACCCTGGTTGTTGCTCGCCACTTAAGCCAACCTGCTTGTATACGATTAGTAACTTCTCCATCAATCTTCCCATTACTCTAAATCACCCGATGGTCACCTCTGGCTCCCCTATCGACTATGTCCCGCTGAAATTGCATCGCAAGTATTTTGTCTTCATACGGCTTATGCGCAACCCCTTACCCTCCAAGGCTTCCCTCCATTCTTCCAATGTACTATTAGCCTCCTCCTTGGTTTCTGCGACCAAAACTATACGGTCGATGAATAGCATGCACCATGGTACGGTTTCCCAAATGGATGTAGAGATTTCCTTCATAATGACCGTAAAAATGAAAGGACTTAGTGCTGATCTCTGATGTAGTCCCACTTTAATTGGGAAAGATTCTATCATGCCCACCGGTGTATGTATGTTAGTCGACACTCTGTCATACATGTCCTGTATTACCTCAATGTACCTTCGTGAAATACCTTTATTCTTGAGGCTATCCCAAATGATGCTTCGTGGTATGCTATCGTACCCTTTCTCTAGGTCAATGAAAACCAGATGAAAATCCTTCTTTCGCTCCCTATACTTTTCCATCAGTCTCCTCAAAAAATGAATTACCTCGGTGGTTGATCTTCCCTGCATGAATCCGAATCGGTTCTCTCTAATTACCATCTCTCATCTAATTCTTTTCTCAATCACTTTTTCCCAGAGTTTCATAGTGTGGTTTAGAAGTTTGATCTCTCTATAGTTCCCGCATACTTGTGCATCACCCTTGTTTTTAAATAGTGGGATAAGTGTGCTAACCCTCTATTCTTCTGGCATCTTATTGGATCTCAAGATGACAGTAAAGAGGTTAGTAAGCCAATGAATTACGTCCTCTCCTAAACCCCTCCACACCTTAATCAAATGTTATCAGGTCCAACTGCCTTTAATCCCCCCAATTTTTCTGAGAGCTTCTCCTATTTTCGTCGTGGTAATATCAATAATCGACCCATGATCCTGTATTCTTTGGTTGTCTGAAGTTTGTCGAATTTCATCCTTGAGACCCCTAGGCTTATTGAGCAGTTGGGAAAAATATTGATACCATCTCATTTTGATATCCTCTTGCCTAAGGAGTAAGGAGTACTTGTCGACCTTCATCCTTAATGAACTTCACTGTCCCTAAGTCCTTCTTCTGCTTAGATCTTACTTTTGCCAATTTAAAAATATACTTCTCCTCCTCTTTGGTATCAAGCTTTTGATAAAAGGCTTCAAATGCGTGATCTTTTGCCTCCGCCACTGCTTTCTTCCACTTTCTAATTAGTCAAATTACATAGAATTGATGTTACTTCGTATTAAAATTAAATATTAGGTAAAATAAGAATTAGTTATAACAAAACGCATCTAAAAATGGCAGGAAAATTGAGACCACTTTAAAAAGTGCAAAAAGTTCAAAACAAAAACTATTTGCTAATAAGAAATTGCTAGAAGTTGGAGGAAGGGAGGGACCAACATGCCATCATATAATTATCAATATCTTTAAAAAAGATAAGCTTAATAGTAAATTACTTTCAATTATTGCGGTGTTCGCATGTACAAATCATGAACAATACTACAATTAAAAATTGCAATAAGCCTATAAATAAATTTGTCACACGTTTTTGTAATTATTGAATGATAGAATCATAAAGGTACATAAATATATTCCCATTTAATTAAGTTACAAATTAAATTGAAAACTATTAAAGTAGCAAAGAGAAGAACTCTCTAGATGTCACTTTAAACTAAAGAAACTTTTGTTTGAAGAATGAATTTTATTATATTTCTATTTTGAACAATGAATTTTATTCTTCTTCAATTCTCATCACATTATTATATTTCTATTTTGAACAATGAATTTTATTCTTCTTCAATTTTCATCACATTTAACTTTTATTTTTATTTTAGTCAGACATTTTTTAAGTAGTCGTAAAAACATTATTTAAAAATTAGAAAAAATTATCCTGAATAATTCAACTTATTGCCAATTTGCCGTGAATAATTCCTACTATTGATTATTTTTAAATAATCTGACCTTTGAATTTTTTTTGTTCACAACACCCCTTTTCACATTTTGACTGCGTACTATAGCTATTTAGCGACAAAGAGGAGTGAGGGTAAACCAACAAAGAAGCATAAGGATATTAGTCCAAGTCATGGGTTTTGGCACTTGCATTAACGTTATCGATATCATTTAATATTGTTCTAGGTCCGTCCCAATTGAAATAATTGCTTGTCATAATTAAATTTTATTCTCATTAATTTTCTTTGGTGCTATTTATATTATGAAAAAATTGTCTCTGTTAGAGTGCTTAACGATTGGCGTAATTATTTCAAATAATCAATGTACTTAGTTTTTCTTTTCAGTTTGTTCTTTTTTTCAGAATATTCTTTAGATTGGTAATCTGATTTGCTGTCATATTTCTATACGAAAACAATATATACTTTTTATGTAGTAATGTTAAATTATATGAAATAATTAAAACAGTTAGTACATGTACTGAAATATTGGAAAATAACATCTTAATTAATTTTAAAGAAGACAAATAAGTAAATGGTAATAATGCTTACCGGAATATCTCTTAAAAGGATATTTCTTAAGCTAAGGGATTTTTTAGCCGCATATTCCTTTATGGGTTTGAATTATCGTCATTCTTCTTTTGTCAAACTCTGATTATAGTTTTCTATGAACGGAATACACTGGTTATGATGATGACAAATAGATAAATACAAGTCCGTTTCAAAGAATTTAAAATGTTTGAGCTAATATATTAGAGTTGTATAATAAAATAAACTAAATATTATAATTTATAAACCATAAATATATACTTCTATTGCATCATTTTAATTTGAAGTGTTTTGCATATTAAATTTTGAAACAACTAATACACTTCCTCCTTTTAAAATTATATTAGGTCTTAATCTAGTAGAAGCATGCACTATTTATTAAGGAGCAACGAACTTAAGTTGGATTCTTGCCAGGTAAGCTCCTTCTCTTAGCGTCTAAATTGTTGCTAAACTTATGTTTTCACTTTATCTTATGTATTATTTTGACTTTATTTTAATTCTGCATGATTAAATATTATATGAAGTTGATATCATTAAATTGTGCTGAGCAAATATAAAAAATTCTCATTCTTTTTCTTTTTTTGCTTATGTAAGCAATGAAATAGTAAAAAATGTCAATTAATACATATTTTAAACTATGTGTGCATGTAGAGCAAATTAAAAATACCCCCTGTATAAAAATTAAAATGAGATTGACGAACTATTTACATACACTCAAAAATCAACATTGTTCTAATCCGAAAATTATATCCAAAACTCATCCAAACACCTGAACAAATAATTAATAAATATAGCAACTAATTTAAGCAAACATCTTTAAAATTTTAAATTTCTAAACAATGGCAAAGTCGCCTCATAATTCAATTTAAATAAGCCTAAAAACTCAAAATTCATTATGTATGTATCAAAAAAACACTAAGTATTTCTGTCCATAATATGTTCACCTCATAATTTAATACAAAAATTTGCAATTTGAAAAGAAAAAAACAAAAAAAATTAAAAAAGAAAGGTATGGCCACTACTTGCTTTAGCACGGAGTAATTTAAGTACACAAAGTTACAGAAATGCATACATGTGGAGGAGATCATTCTGGATCATTCTCGTGTGGTTATAAAGTAAAATAATAATGCAGAACAATGATGGATGAAAGAGATTCATCATCCTCAGGACGTGGGAAAAGAAAAGAGTATTAGTCCCTCCTATTCAGCTTATGTGTCCCATTTTTTTTTATGATCAAGTCATCCTAATTTTCCTATTTTTATTTTTGGTATGGGTTTTTGACTTTTATGCCCTCAGTAGCTTTATCATACTTTCAATTATACCCTTCATTACCCATACTAATTTTCTTCCCTTACATTAAAAACCCATAATACCACTCTCTTTCCTACCCTTAGAGTCTCACTTTTGACTCTCCTTAAAATCCGTAAAAAGTCAAATGGGACTCCTAAGGTGAATAGGAGGGAGTATTATTTATCGACACCCATTACATTTTATCGCCACTTTTTAACGAAATTACGAGTTTAAAAATTATAAAATTGCCACTGCACTTAAAACATGTTTAACAAATGTAAATCGCACTTAATAACACTATTATCACTTAATAACAATATTATTGAAACTTTATATATATAGAATTTTCAGATACGTTCTTGTAGTATATACGAATTCAAACACAGTACTATCTCTCTAAAAACTCTCTAAAAACAATACGTTAAGTTAAATAAGCTAGAATTCTACATCGAACAAAAATAGCATACCAAAACGAACATGATAACGATTTGGTAAGTAATTAATCGTTTCGAAAGTTTTATTAAAAAAAAAAATTTCCAGAAAGGCCAGTCGCACAAAAAGTGCGACTGGTTCAAATAATTTTTTTTATTTATTTGAATTTCGAATTATAGAATCCCAATTCTTAAAGTTCGTCACCATTTTCATTTTTATCGCCACCCCAATAATGAAATTACGAATTTGCCCGTGAAATTTAAAAAATTACGAAATTCCCACTGCACTTAAAACCTCTATAAAACACTTCAAATTCACGCGATAACTCTCCTATCACTTCCAAAAACTCTAAATTTTCACATAAAATTAATCGGTGCTAAAGCTTTGAAATCGAAGTCGTTAACAAGAACTCGAGGTAATTTGTAAACAAATTCATTCGAATTTTTTTTAAAAAAAAAATTTTAAATGTTCATACCTAGGTACAGTCGCACTTTTTGTGCGACTGGTATGAACATTTAACTTTTTTTTTGTTTTAAATTTCGAATAAATTTGTTTTGTGAAATTAATTTATTTTTTTAGTAATTGTTATTCAATAAATGTTGTAATACATTATACTATGATAATTTTTTTGTAAGTGGTATTTTCGAATTTAAATTTAAAAAAAAAAATTCAAACTAGTCGCACAAAAAGTGCGACTGTACCTGTACCTATATTCATTAATATTTTAACAACTAAAATTTAATAAATTGATTAAACAAAATAAATTCATTCGAAAATAAAAATAAATAAATAAAAACTAAATAATTAAATTTTCAGTCATAATTTTAAAAAAAAAACAAATTTTTTCATACGAAATTTAAAAAAAATAAAAATAAAAATAAAAATCCAGTCGCATACGAAATTTCATACGAAGTTTTTTCATACGATGATACTGATTACGACGATTATGTTAGCCGGGAAGAGGCTGTCGGTCAAGATGAGTCTGCTTGTCATCCTGTTGATTGGACGCTCGTTAGAGGGCATGCCGGTCAGTTTAGGATTAGAGGTTATAGCGCGGCTGACTCTTCTGATCATGCAGGAGTCAGCCAGGTTGAGGATGTGGCTCCACGGGGCAGGAGGCGGAACCAGTCCGCGGACGTGGACTGGTTGATCACATCACCTAAGCCCGGGGGCCCTGTTGACACCACTTTAATACCCAGCTACGGTGGGCACGTAGCAAAGCTTATATTTGAGGGATCGGAACGCACCCCTCCGATTTTGGAATGTCGTCGTAGGAAGAGGACGTTGGATGCAATCATCAGACTTCAGGACATGTCTGATGAACTGTACGGGGTGTTACCTGGCACTCCTCTTGGTCGTTTCCCCTATATAATGCACCAGCACATTGATAGTGCTCTCATTACGACATTTGTGGAAAGGTGCATCCTGATACCAACACCTTCCACATGCCGTGGGGGGAGATGACCATAATGTTGCACGACGTGCAACACATCTTAAGAATTGGCCTTGACGGTTCACTTCCCGTTGAACCATCTGATCGTGAATGGCAGCTTGGCCTGGCCGGCCTGTTTGGGGAGCCATTGTCGGAGCTCCGTGGGAAGGGGCACTTCACCAGCGGCAGCATTAACGTTGGTGCACTGTTGCAGCTATGCCACCGTTCTCAGTCTATGAAGACTCAGGCTACTGCGTACTACATGGCTATAGTGGGTTTCACGCTGCTCGTGGATAAGACTAGAGTCGGGATGCGCCCTCACCTTGTTGTTACTGTCACCGTTGATCAGGGTGACATTGCTTGGGGTGCATTGACGCTTGCTCACATGTATCGCCACTTGGGTATGGCGACAAGGACTGGGTGCAAGACTATTGCTGGTTGTCTGACACTGTTGCAGACATGGATTTAAGAGTACTTCCCAGTCTTCCGGCTAACTTGAAACTGAAGTTAATTCCAATTGACGATTGATGCGACCGGCTGCTAGATCTACCACTAGATCTCTCGCGTGATGAAGATCTGGATCCGCGACCCCTTAATGACGATCTGTTGTACTCAAACGCACTTTTGTTTCTCCTTAGGGTTCTGCTTGTCATTGGTCTTCCCTTCCTTGGCGGACTTGCTTGTGACTCAGGTATATGTGCTCCATCAGGGTATAGTTCATGTTCAAGTACTTGAGCCACACGCCGTACAACTGTGGGGTCGGCTTTTAAAACTTCGTCAACCAAATATTGAAAGTACTTTTTATCATCGGCGTTTGCGTGCCGTACTACTTCGTTGGCATCTTCTTCTGGCTCTAAGTACTTTAACGTTTTCCAAAGATGTATATCGTCCAAGTACAAAGCACCATGAGACCTGATTGACAAGTAACAGTAACACGCGCATGGTAATCCGTGGGTTTTCGGAATGACACAACCACATTTTTCAAAAAAGACAACTACCCAAGTTCAATATCCGATTGTGCTCCATCATCAATTGTTCCAAGGCAAATATGGAAACATGACGATACAACGGTCTGAGAAAATTTAGCCGCGACGTCCTTGAAATGGAATTCTTAGATTCTTTCAGAGCTTGTCTTATCATTGACTGTTGATTCGTTATTTGTGCGTGTGCCCTTTTAAATAGCATATCAAATGAGCTATTACCGCTACCCAAGTAGTACTTGAAGGAAGAGTGTTGGCTTTCAACTCTACTGGTAGTCTGGTTACCCAAGTGCAAACAATCATTCGTCCACGCACGCGCAACTTTTTCTTTGTGAGGAATCCATGTTCCAGCCAAGTATCGCACGACCCTCCTATTCCTAATTGACCAAGTAGACACAATCCCTTCCCATCTGTTTTCAAATTCAAGGATCGTCACACTATTAACTAAGGGGTTCCATTTTATTTGTCTGAATATTTTCCCCTATTGATTTTTCTTCCCGCCGCACAATTTATCAATCATGTTCTCCACGTCATTGCCTATATGCCATACGCATAATAAATGTCGTACATCTGCATTAAACATAAATTTAAATTTAATTGACTCATATATACATAGGTCGACAATAATTAATAATAAAAACCTGTTTACCTGGAAAGACAGCACGAATAGCTGCAGACAAACCCTCATCTCGATCCGTTACGGTTACGTCGGGCGTCTGGACTCTACCATAAATATCCGTCAACCTCTCCAACACCCAAGAATAAGACAAAACCGCCTCATCTCGCATCAAACAGAACGCAACCAAAAAGTTATGATTGGTGGGCATCATTCCAATGATTTCGCATAGGAGCCACTTTTGCTTGTTCGTTTAGTACGTTGTGTCTATTAACACAACATAGGGCCACGAACGTATCATCTGGATAGATGTTGGATTCGCAATCAATAATCTACTCAACTGCCCCTCACTATCCAAGTCTGTTCAGAATAAATAATTATGCTCCATGGCCATATATAGACAGTGTTGAAGAGGAGTACTACCATCCATCTCTTCTCTCCTTATTGATTGTCTTACATTGTAAATTTGATTCATACTAGCAAAAAAACAGGAAAATTCGTTCTAATTGAAGTCATTATAAATGCTGGTTGCATGCCAGTTGCATTGAGATGTCGTATGTGCTGCCTAATATCGACAGTCATCCTATTGACTCTTATTTGACCATCTCTGTACATAAAGAACGGGTAGTACACTCTAACCATCCAAGGTATTTCCCCTGGTTTACGACTATTTCCTATAATCATAAATTTACATCCACAAGCCCTACTTTGGGAACCAGGTCGGGCAGCATTGTCTAAGTTATGCAAATCACCCCTTATATTAGGCATGGCCATAGTTCGGGTTGGGGCGGTTCCGTTCTGGTTCCGGTTCCATTTGGAACCTGTCGCGAACGGTTTCGGTTCCGGGCGGTTTCAAACGGTTTCGGTTCCGGGCGGTTTCAAACGGTTCCTTGGTGGTTCATGAGGCGGTTCCCGCGGTTCCAACTCGCGGGACGGGCGGGTCGGACCATCGGTTCCATTTTTATTTTTCCTATAAATATTTATATAATATAAAAATACTATACTATTGTGGACATACCTTTGATGATTACTTGATTATAAGCGAAATTTATTGCTTGTCAAGTTGTTATCGTTATTAAAATATTTACTAAAATGAATGAAAAAAATAAATTAATAAGAAATGAATCAACAATAATGTCGATAAAGATGATTAATAAAAAAAGAGAGAGAAAATGGACTTGAACCTAGTACCCAAAGGAATACTAAGTTGCCTACGTATCCCGAAGGAATCAAAGCCGACGTAGTTCTTTGTCATACCTTTTATTTGTAGTTGTTGAATGGTTATTTATCGTTGTCCGATGGATCCTATTCGTCTTCGTCATCATCATCTGGTTGGTTAGATGCTTCCGCTGACTCTGCTCCTGACGATGATGCAGATGTATCCATCATCATCCATGGATCATCATCATCGCCTTGATCATCATCATTCCTTAGTCCTTGTGTTCGAATCTTCGCTTGATCCCAATCTTTCTTGCAATCACATATTTGAATACTATGTGGAGCAAGACGAGATCTCTTTTCGTCTAAAACTCTTCTACCTGCACTAAAAGCAGACTCCGACTCAATCGTAGAAGCAGGAATTGCAAGGATATCCTTTGCAATTCTCGATAATATGGGAAATTTTATAGATTTTTCTTTCCAGCACTCTAAAATATTATGGCTACCTTGGTCAATTTCAAAGTGATGTTTAAGATAATTATCTAATTCTAAATATGCAGTGGAGGGTGAAAAAGAAGATGATCCTACAAAACTATCATTTTGGCTCATCATATTAGCTATTATGGAATTATAATAAGAGGGACGTGCCGAGACGCTAGCACGCCTAGACGTATCGTGTTTTGGGTTATATACACTAGCATAGTAATCATAAAGTTCTGCTAAAAGTTTTTTACAAATTCCAACATAATTATGTACATCACTAGGCGGGCGATCTAATGATTGGTAGTAAAATCTAATTACTTTAGTAAGGACTTCTGTCTTAAAACATGGGTCTAAAATGGTTGCAATTCCATAAATAAAAGGAAAATCGGTAAAATATGTCTTGCACTTATCCATCATATCTGTAAGAATCGGCTTTAAATATGGGTTAGTATCATCATGCGTATGTTTAAGAAGATGATAAAAAATAGTAATACACTCACTTATTACTAAGTGAACGTTTGGTTCGTAAACATATGAAAAAATCTTAGTTGTGTGGTCATAAGCTTCTAATATTTTATGTACACCTATAGCTAGTTCCCATGTGTCATCAGTTATATAGTTATCTGTACACTCACTATAAAGTTGTGTTATAACTGGACGATAAGCAATCGCTTTTCTTAATAAATCGTTGGTTGAACCCCAATGTGTAGGAGTATATAATGACCAATACACTTTTTTTAGTTGATAATGGTCACATAATTGCTTATATCGTCTCTTTATCTGTCCAATTCTAAGCCATTTCACTATGTCTCTAATTGGATCTAATAAATCACTTAATTGTTTTAAACCTGCTTGGCAAGATAAGTTTACTATATGAGCACAACAACATATGTGTAATAATCTACCCCCAAGGATAAAACTAAATGCAGGTTCGTTATACAAAAGTTCCATACATTTAATGTTAGCGGTTGCATCATCGGTAGAACAACAAAATATCTTATCTAATAAGTTCTATTCTCTACATATCTCTACTAATCTGTATTTTATGTTTTCACCCGTATGTCTTTCGAGCATTGCCTCAAAAGCAATTATACTTTTTTGAATAATCCAATTATGATCTATCCAATGTGCTGTTATACACATATAAGATTCTAAATGCGGGGGAGCAGACCAAATATCAGTTGTTATGCTAAGCCTACCATTAAAAGATTTAAACATTTCTACTAATTCATAGCGCATTGTTTCATATAATTTAATTGTGCGTCGTTTAAGCGTGCTCCTAGGGATTGCTCTATATTGTGGTTGTAAAGTTTTTCTAGTGTAACGCTCGTATGCCCTACTTTCACCATGGTTAAATGGAAATTCATAACAAATTACATACTTAGAAAATTCATCAATCATATCATTACGATTATATTTAAAAGGCATACCTGTGCTGGGAATGTCTCACTGTCGGCTTCCACTTGTGGTCCCACTGCCGCTTGCTGCATGAGTTTCTTTTGTGATTCCATGCTTCTTTGCCAAATGTTTGTTAAAAGATCCCGAACCACCACCTAACACGTATTCACAAAACACAATAAATAAATTATATAATGTATCTATAAAAAACTTAAAAAGTATTTACCTCTGGTGATACTGTATGGAACTAACTGCCCGTTTGGTACATGGTATTAGAGGGCGGTAATGGTAATAAAATTAAGTAATAAAAAATTTGGTTGTTTGGATGCCTTCAATGGTAATGGATGGTAATAAAATAAGGTAATGAAATTACCAAAAAGGGCCATTTTTATTACCATCAAACAACCTGGTATTAGGCTGTAATGGTAATGAAGTATTACTGTGGTAATAAAATAAGGTAATGTTGTTTCGAGCTGAAGAAAAAAATAATGAAGAAAAAAAAGGTAATGTATATAATTATCCAAAAAAATATTATTATTAAAAAAAGAATCATTAGACAGAATAATTTAGATACAATAATGCTTTTAGATACAAATATACAATAATGAAACTAAGAGTCATTACCTTTTTTTATTACTAATAACCAAATGCAATCAATGGAATATTATCTTCCATTACCATTCTTTAGTCATGCACACCAAACAAAAGAATCTTCATTACCAATTCTCATATCTATTCCTTCATTACTATTGTCATTACAACATTTCATTCTCATTACTTCATTACCATCAACCAAACGGGCCGTAAGGGCTTTACTACTTGACTTTCACAAATTTGACAAGTGCACAAGAAAACATCTGGATTGTCGTTTGATACTTTTGTAAAATACGACCACACATGTGAAACAGCTCTACCACTAGGAGGTGGCATTGCCGGAAAAGGTTGTCTTACTGGTTCATCTTCATCTAAATTTAAATATAAAGACATACTCAAATACCACAATATATAAATAAATAATAATTTAAAATTTAATCAATTTGAGAATACAATTATAAAACTAACCGATAGTTTGGAAATTGACTCGTTTACCACGAGCTTGTCTTTGTTTTTGTTGTTGTAGTTGTTCTTCATGTGATCTTGTTGATGACTGTCGAGAATTATGTATCCCAATAGGGGTTGTTGGTTCCTTTTCTTGTTCTTCTTCTTCTTTATCAATTTGTATTTCTCTTTCAACTTCTTCTGCATAATTGTGTAATTCTTGGTCGTACCCTTCTGGATAATTTGGTTCATAATTATAATTACTAATCGAAGGTGTTGTTGATACCGACGGAGTTGAAGTGATCTTCCTTTTGGAGCTAGAACCTCCTAGTGATTTTACCACTTTAGTAACTTTTTTAGAGGCTTTTTTCAAAAAAGAAGACATGATTGATAATATTGAAATAATAATAGAATTAAGAAATAAATAAATAATTAATAGACTAATTATGTAATTAACTAAATTAAGAAATAATTAAAAGACTAATTATGTAATTAACTAAATTAAGAAATAATTAAAAGACTAATTATGTAAGTAAGAGAATAATTGCGTAAGTAATTAAGTAGAGAGAGTAAGAGAAGAGATGAGTTGTGAATGAATATGATTGAAAGTGATGGGTATTTATAGAAAAATCCCCAACGGCTATAAACAGCTAGTTCAACAGCTAGATTCACGGTTCCGGTTCCATGGAACCGCTAGGCCGGTTCACCCGGACCGGTCCCGGTTCCGGTTCCAACCTGTGGTGCTTAGGTCCGGTTCATGCAGTTTTTTTCTGGCGGTTTCACGGTTCCGGCAACTTTTTTTCCGGCGGTTTCACGGTTCCGCGGTTCGGGCCGGTTCGGAACCTGTCGCGAACGGTTCCGATTTCGGTTCCTGTTCCAAGCGGTTCGGGACCGGTTTGGTTCTGAGTAACCCGCTCTGTGGCCATCCCTAACCATACCGATGACATCTTAAGTACAAACTCATTCTAGAACGTCCTTCCTTTTGTTTATATGAAGCACGTGTAAATTGAAAACCAATTGTTAGTGCTATCTCATCAGCCCAAGCATGTAAATCATTTACAGAATCAAATTCTCTATCGGTAACAAATCTATCAGAATAATCGACATCATCCCCTAAGTTTTCAAAGTCCTACAAACAATAATTATAATAACATTATCATAATATAATAATATATGAAAGTATATGAATAAATAAAATCATTTACATTAATATTTAATAAATAATAATAACGTCAAAAATACTTATAACAAATAAGAAGAAATAAATTTTCAAAAAAATAGTTAAACATTTAAATAAATTAATCCCTCCAATTTAAATTTAATTCTTATAATAACATTATCATAATATAATAATACATTAAAATTACACAATATATTACAACATTTATGAAAAAACAATAACTTAAAAAATAATTTAACTAAACAAAATAAAAAATCAAAGTTCACAAAAAAAAAAATTAAATATTATACCAGTCGCACTTTTTGTGCAACTGGTATTAATAATTTTTTTTTCTTCTTTTTTTTTGAATTTAAATTCAAAAATACTACTTACAAAAAAATTATCGTAATATAATGTATTACAACATTTATTATATACCAATTACTAAAAAAATAAATTAATAAACAAAATAAATTCATTCGAGATTTAAAAAAAAAATTTTTTTTAAAAAAATTTGGTTCATACCAGTCGCACAAAAAGTACGACTGGCCTTCATGGAATTTAAAAAAAAAAAAAATTCTGAATCGATTAATTACTTACCAAATCGTTATCATGCTCGTTTTGATATGCCATTGTTGTTCAATGTTGAGTTCTAGCTTATTTAACTGAACGTAGTTTTTTTAAAGAGTTTTAGAGAGATAGTACCGTGTTTGAATTCGTATATACTACAAGAATGTCTCTGAAAATTCAATATATATAGAGTTCCGATAATATTGTTATTAAGTGATAATAGTGTTATTAAGTGCGATTTACAATTGTTAAACATGTTTTA
>NC_080049.1:19029349-19054349 GCF_026212465.1 Amaranthus tricolor
GTCTCTCAGTCTGCTCAGCTCACGGATTGGCTTCTGCGGGGACCACATCTTTGCCCTAGTCTTGTTCGGTATGTCAGCTTGACGCGGATCGGGGCGGAAGGCTCGGAAGTACTCCTAAATCTATGTTTGCAACAGTGTCAGACAACCAGCAATAGTCTTGCACCCAGTCCTTGTTGCCATACCCAATTGGCGATACATGTGAGCAAGCGTCAATGCACCCCAAGCAATGTCATCCCGATCAGCAGTGACAACAACAACAGGGTGAGGCCGCATCCCGACTCTCGTCTTATACATGAGCAGCGTGGAACCCACTATAGCCATGTAGTACGCAGTAGCCTGAGTATCCATAGACTGAGAACGGTGGCATAGTTGCAACAGTGCACCAAAATTAATGCTGCCGCTGGTGAAGTGCCCCTACCCACGCAACTCCGACAATGGCTCCCCAAACAGGCCGGCCAGGCCAAACTGCCAGTCACGATCAGACGGTTCAACGGGAAGTGAACCGTCAATGCTAATTCCTAAGATGTGTTGCACGTCGTCCAACATTATGGTCATCTCCTCCCACGGCATGTGGAAGGTGTTGGTATCAGGCTGCCACCTTTCCAAAAATGCCGTAATGAAAGCACTATCAATGTGCTGGTGCATTATATACGGCAGACGACCAAGAGGAGTGGCAGGTAACACCCCTTACAGTTCATCAGACATGTCCTAAAGTCTGATGATTGCATCCAACGTCCTCTTCTTAGGACGACATTCCAAAATCGGAGGGGTGCGCTCCGATCCGTCAAATATAAGCTTTCCTACGTGCCCACCGTAGCTGGGTATTAAAGTGGTGTCAACAGGGCTCCAGGGCTTGGGTGATGTGATCAACCAGTCCACGTCCGCGGACTGGTTGCGCCTCCTGCCCCGTGGAGCCACATCCTCAACCTGGCTGACTCCTGTATGATCAGAAGAGCCAGCCGCGCTATAACCTCTAATCCTAAACTGACACGCATGCCCTCTGACGAGTGTCCAATCAACAGGATGACCGGCAGACTCATCCTGACCAACAGACTCTTCCCGACTAACAGAATCGTCGTAATCAGTATCATCGTCACCTGAGCCGACCGTATGACTATGCAGGCTACTCTGGCACTCAAAGCGACTACGCATATGGTCTAGGGTAGTTGAACGTTGGACCTGACTATGTCTGGCCGCCTGTTCTTGCTTGCTCGCCTTGCAGATCCCGTAACCCCCCTCTTATGGGGATCCTTTCTCAGTAAAGTCGGCCTAGAGCTATTGCCGCTCAATAACCCTCTAAAAAATCCTTTTCCTTTTCCTTGATTTCCAGCCATTTACTACAATTTTCATATTTTATTTACTATTAATTAAAAATTAAAAGCATAAAAAATTAAATTAAGTTATATTCATTTTAATTACACTTACAATATTAATTTAATAAAAATTTAAGTTAATTAACTATAAACACTTACAATCATATAAATTATTAACAACCAAAATATTTCACAATTACAAACAAAACAACAATTATTATTTTCATAAATATTTAAACAACTAAAATTTAATAAATTGATTAAACAAAATAAATTCATTCGAAATTAAAAAATAAAAAATAAAAAATTAAATAAAATTTTCATTCGAAATTAAAAAAAAATTTAAATCCAGTCGCACAAAAAGTGCGACTGTACCTAGGTACAGTCGAATTTTTTTTCCTTTTTCTCAAATTTAAATTAAAAAACAACACTTACAATAACATTATCATAATATAATGCATTACAACATTTATTAAACAATAACTTAAAAATTAAATTAATTAAACAAAACAAATTCATTCGAAATTAAAAAAAAAAAACAAAAAAAAAAGTTGTTCATACCAGTCGTACTTTTTGTGCGACTAATAATAATTTTTTTTTTTTAAATTTCGAATGAATTTGTTTAGAAATTACCTCGACTTTTTGTTGACGACTTCAATTCCAAAGTTTTAGCTCCAATTAATTTTATGTGAAGATTTTGAGTTTTTGGAAATGATAAGAGTGTTATTGAGTGAATTTGATGTGTTTTATAGAGGTTTTAAGTGTAGTGGCAATTTCGTAATTTTTTAAAGTCTAGGGGCAAGTTCGTAATTTCATTAAAGGGGTGACAATAAATGAAAAGGGTGGCGAAAAATAAGAATTGGGAAAGTAAAGAGGTAATATGGGCATGTGATACAATTAACTAAGCACACTAAAACTTAATATATTTTTAATGGTGACATTTAATTTAAATATTATTATTTTAAATTTTTAATAGTATACAACTGGTTTTGGACGAGACCACCTCATAATAAGACCGTCAATTTAGTCCGGTCCAATTTGCGCGTGTAATAACATGGGCATCTTTTTCATTTTCTGGGCATTTTTTAATTTTAACCTTAAATTTATCAATTTTCATAATTAATAACTTTAAGGCCAAAATAATAAATGCTCAGAAAATTAAAATGTTGTTACACGTGCGAATTAGCTGACCCAAATTGACGGTCTCATAATGAGACCGTCTCGTCCAAGTTTTTGTGAACAATATATATATTGAATTTAGTGACATATTTTAGACCTTTTAGCGGCATAATAAAAAGCATATTAAAACTTTTTGCTATATAAGATTTAGTAATATTTCTAACAAGTGTCAGTAGGGATGGAACCGAGTCGGATCTGGACTGGGTCCAGGTGGACCCGAATCCAGATCCGTTTTCAAGAATAGGATCCAGATTTTGACCCGAATCCGCGGGTCCAGTTTTGCAAGACCCAGAATCGGATCTGTGGATACTGCGGATCCAGTATCGGATCTGGGTCTAAAACGGGTCTGACTTGTTTTTGCTTTTTTTTTTTTGTATTTTTGAATGGTGTTTAGATTGCAATAAAGCTATATTTATAGACTAATGATAATAATATCTATAATTTCACAATCGATCACCCAAAAAAACATTATACAACTTAAAATGTCATGAAAATATCCAACGAACACATTAAAGTTGTTTGTTACATAAATAAACGTAACCGATACATAATCTTTCATTCAAAATAACTTAATATAATTAACAAAAGTCGATCATTCTTATTCTTAGTCATCCAATCTTCCAAATTTGTCAAAATTCTTCAACACTAACATCATCAAGATCCTACAAACAAAAAAAACTCATTAATAGATGCAATTTTAAAAAATTAAATATAAGATTATAAATTTATAACTCAAAATAAATACCATATCAAGAATGTCCATTGTTTCCACATTTTCACCTTCTTCGTTGATAGTTGAACAAGCATAAGTTCCTACAAAATTAAATTCAATAACGAAAAATAGAATTACATTAGTTAGTAAAAAAATAGGCTAAATGTGCAAATTAGTATAAAATTACCTTTGAGATCATCAACCATCCAATTTTGCAAGCACATCAAAGCCCCCCATTGTTTGAGAAAGAAGCCTAGATCGGTGAGCGCTAACTACTGCTAAATGCACTTTCCGAAGCAACCGATGAAACAGGAATTGCAAGAATATCTTTGGCAACTTTAAGTTGGGTAGCTTTGGTCTCTCTTCCACCATGCAAGTATACTAAATTCATTATCCTCCGGCAAAGTTCAACTATCTAAGTATTGATCAATTTCACTTTTAATGGGCACAAAATCAATTTTTTGTCTCTTAGTCCTAGCAAAATCATCCTCATCACCAAGATCCTCAAATTGTGTTTCCACAGGTGAACTTTCATTCACATTACATTTACTTTTATACTCATCGAAAAGATTATAAAGAGTATTTCTTACTCTTTTCACTTTAGCGTTGGCATCATCTCCATAGAATTTCTTAAAATAATGCATCACACAATCCATCTTATTTTTCGGATCTAAAATGCCCTTAATGGCCAAAAGCTCATTAATATGATCCCAATATTTGTCAAACTTTTCAACCATTTTCTCAGCCATTTTTCCAATAATCTCACTATTTTTATTTTTCCTCCACTTAGTTAATGCAAGTTTAATCTCACAAACATTACGAAAATACAAATTTGAAGTTGGATGCTTTCTACCAAAAAACCTTAGTTGCCTTATAGAATATTTCCAACTTTTGACAAACAAGAGTAGCCATTTGCCAATCATGATCACTAGGCACATCAAAATTCGACCTTCTATGTAGATGTTTCAACTTATTAAAAACTTCTTTAAAAGCCAAACAAGTGTCAAGCAAACATATGTGGAGTTCCAGCTAGTTTTACAATCAAGACTCACCCTTTTAGGTTTAGTCACATTCAAAAGGCGACAAGCTTCCTCAAACTTTTCAATTCTTTTAGGAGTAGACATCCAAAATGAAACACAATCTCGAACTTTGCAAATAGAAAAATCAATGACGTCTAAACCATCTCTCACAATCAAGTTAAGAATGTGAGCACTACACCTCATATGCAAAAAATCTCCACCCAATATTAAAGAACTAGTTTCTAATTTGTCCATTAAAACATTCATCATTGCATCATTTGTGGAAGCATTATCAATAACAATAGAAGAGATTTTATTTTCGAAGGTGAATTAAGAAAAACAATCTAATAATAACTTGGCAAGAACCTCTTTGTTATGTGGATATGGAACATAACAAAACCTAAACAAAAGTCACACACCAACATGGATTCAAATTTAAATAAAATTCGCATAAATAATTAAAAATTCAATAGCAATGAAATTTAAATGAAAGGAATATAAATTACCTTAGAGTTCTATTATGTAAAACCCATTCTTCATCGTTGAAATGTGACATCATAGCCATAAACCCCTTTTTTTGAGTAGAGGCAGTCCACATGTCAGCTGTTATTGCAATTCTACCCACATTATGCTCCAGCAAGACTTTAAGAGAGCTCCTCTCGGTGTTATACGTTTTTATCACATAATTTTTCAATGTGTTTCTCGAAATCATCTTAAAGTTGTCATTTAAACTCCTCACAAAGTTTCTAAAACCAATGTGGTCAACAATCATAAAGGATACTCATACGTTACCACCATTTTCATCAATTCTTTCCGTGATACTTCTTGATCAAAACTCACTTTCTTTGGCTTTTCATTAACTGCTAAGTGAGTAAATCCATCGA
Source organism: Amaranthus tricolor (assembly GCF_026212465.1). Lineage (NCBI taxonomy): Eukaryota > Viridiplantae > Streptophyta > Magnoliopsida > Caryophyllales > Amaranthaceae > Amaranthus > Amaranthus tricolor. The sequence continues at coordinate 19,034,457 of NC_080049.1, forward strand.
TTTCTGTTTTCACTTTTAATTGTGATTGATTAGCTGCAAGGTTTAAATGTCTACTTGAACATGTTTTTTTAGCATGTTTAAGAAGATGTGAATTTTCAATACTCCCTTCATAGAAAAGTGCTTTCTTACAAGTATTACATTTTGCCATTTGTACACCATTCACATATACAAGGTCAAAATAAGTCCATGCTTCTGAAGTTAATTTCTTACTTTTAGTACTACTTTGTTCTGTAGATTCATTCTCAATCTCAACATCATTAACCTCAAATTCCCCATATGATTCATGAATATGATCCTTAGTAGGTTGACTAGAACCACCATCATTTTGATTATCCATTTACTCAACAATACACTGTGATAAATTTACTAATTACTAGTCATTAATTGGAATATTGGATTTAATGTGATAAAATCAAAATAAATCAACAACTCAACATAAATTAAAAAATTACCACTAAATGAGTAATTTTAACGTGATACTTCTTGATCAAAACTCACTTTCTTTGGCTTTTCATTAACTGCTAAGTGAGTAAATCCATCGATTTCTGTTTTCACTTTTAATTGTGATTGATTAGCTGCAAGGTTTAAATGTCTACTTGAACATGTTTTTTTAGCATGTTTAAGAAGATGTGAATTTTCAATACTCCCTTTATAGAAAAGTGCTTTCTTACAAGTATTACATTTTGCCATTTGTACACCATTCACATATACAAGGTCAAAATAAGTCCATGCTTCTGAAGTTAATTTCTTACTTTTAGTACTACTTTGTTCTGTAGATTCATTCTCAATCTCAACATCATTACCCTCAAATTCCCCATATGATTCATGAATATGATCCTTAGTAGGTTGACTAGAACCACCATCATTTTGATTATCCATTTACTCAACAATACACTGTGATAAATTTACTAATTACTAGTCATTAATTGGAATATTGGATTTAATGTGATAAAATCAAAATAAATCAACAACTCAACATAAATTAAAAAATTACCACTAAACTCTACATAAATCAAAACAACTAAACTCAACATAAATCTACCAATAAACTCAAATAAATCAAAAACTACTCAACATAAAAAATAACTCAATCAAAAAAACTAAACTCAACATAAATCAAAACAACTAAACTCAATACAAATCTACCACTAAACTCAAATAAATCAAAAAATAATCAACATAAAAAATAACTCAATCAAAACAACCAAACTCTACATAAATCAAAACAACTAAACTCAACACAAATCTACCACTAAACTCAAGTAAATCAAAAAATAATCAACATAAAATAACTCAATCAAAACAACCAAACTCTACATAAATCAAAACAACTAAACTCAAATAAAACAAAAACTACTCAACATAAAAAATAACTCAATCAAAACAACTAAACTCAACATAAATCTACCACTAAACATAAATCAAAAACTACTCAACATAAATCAAAAGAATTGTAGGAAAAAAAATCAAAATTAAGGTTTATTACCCCCAAATCCACTGGCTGCCTATGAGGAGGGGGGAGAAGACCGTGTTGCCGGACCTACGGTGGCTATGAGGAGGCCGCCTATGAGGAGGGAGCAGCCGTGCCCGTGGCCGTGGGAGTTGGGAATGGGATTTGGGAATTAGGGTTTGTGTGAGAGTGAAATGCAGGTGCACTCGATTCGCAGAGAGCCTGGGCTGGGACTGTGAGAGAAAATGGGATATGGGAATAGGAAGATAGAATTAGAAGATTATACATATTTAATAAGATTAATATATAAAAAAAATAAAACGTGTCCTCCAGATCCGCGGGTCCAGGTCTGGGTATTTTTCTCAAATTAGGATCCGGATTCGACCTGATCCGCCGAGTCCATTTAAGGATCCAGATCCGTGAAAACGGATACGAATCCACGGATCCGGGTCGGGTCCAATACCCATTGCCATTACTAAATGTCACTATAGACTAGAGTAACAATTACAAATATCACTAAAAGCCAAAGGAGGTTTCACTAAGTCATTCTATAGTGAAACTTAAAATAAAACGAATAATTATTACACTAAAAGTAGGGATGGCAACGGGTCGGATCTGGACCGGGTCTAGGTGGACCCGGATCCAGATCCGTTTTCAATAACAGGATCTAGATCCGGACCCAGATCCGCGGATTCAGTTTTGCAAGACCCAGATCCGGATCCGCGGATACTGCGGATCCAATATCGGATCTGGGTCCAAAACGGGTCTGACTTGTTTTTGCTTTTTTTTTTTATGTATTTTTGAATGTGTTGAGATTGAAATAAAGCGTTATTTATAGACTAATGTTAATAATATATATAATTTCACAATCAATCACCCAAAAAAACATTATATGCGCAAAATGAAAACGTGATAGATTATAACTCCACCAATCCTACGTGCTGACCACCCGATAGCAACAATTAACATTAATGGGAGTTCAAAAAGAATAATTAAGATAAATTTAAATCATTAATCTAGAGTATTCATAATCTAATTCTTGCTCAGAGTATATCAAGTAAAACAGGCAGATCAGGGGAATGAAAATTACAAGCAAAACCCAACATCTGTGATTAGTACAAAACTAAGGTGAAGTAACTTCTGATCAAGTTCTAAAATTAATATTAATACAATTGTTTCAGGATTTGTATCAGAGAGGAGATGATTAAGCGGGTCTGCAGCCATTTAAATTTTAATATATATTTAATATAAAAAAATAAAATAAAATAAAACGGGTCCTCCAGATCCGCAGGTCCGGGTCTGGGTATTTTTCTCAGATCCGGATCCGGACTCGTGAAATTTAAATGGATTCGGATCCGACCTGGATCCGATGGGTCTAATTTTTTAGGACCCAGATCCGTAAAAACGAATACAAAATCAATGACATTTTCTAATATCACTAAATTTTATATGGCGAAACCTTACTTTTGTTGTAGTGGTATAAATTGATTATTGTTGTAAAGATAATACAAAGTCAGCCTTTTGAGTTAATTATTTTACAAAAGTTGTTGATTTATAGCACCATTAGTAGCCCGAAATCAAAAGCGTAACTTGATAAATTAAATAACATTATGGGTATTGTCACATTGAAAAACCTTAATTATTCCTCAATGATATTTATTTTGTACTCCGCTTTTTATTTTTTGTTTGTGCCTTTTAAATTTATCCACTTTAAAAGAAAAAAATTTTAATTTGATTTTTAAAGTATATTTTGAAGATAAAATATATTTATTTGAGATTTTGTTAGATTTGTCTTGATGTAAGTTTAATAATATACGATTTATATATTTTTTTATGATGCGTATTAAGAGATATTATGAATTGAAATTTGCTAAAAATACATGCAATAAGTAAAATAAACTGATCAAAGGAATAAACCAATTTTAGGGTTTAAATCTCTGTATTTATTCATCTTCTTCCAATATACATTGCATACTATATATACAAGAGATGTTACCTAAATTAGGGAAATATACAGAATATTTTGTTTCCCTAAATATATAACACAATATATGGAGAAATATTCTAACATATTCTAACACTCCCCCTCAAGTTGGGTCGTAGGATCACCAACACCCAACTTGCGTAGAACACTCTCAAAAAACTGGGCCGCTACCGCTTTGGTGAGAATATCTGCCAACTGATCCTTTGAGCGGACATGGGGCAATCTAATGATGTCATTTTCCAATTTTTCCTTTATGAAATGTCTATCGATCTCGACATGTTTCGTGCGATCATGTTGTACTGGATTCTCTGAAATGTTGATGGCAGCCTGATTATCACAATACAACACACAGCTCTTCGTTGGCATAAAACCAAGTTCAGTAAGAAGTCTCCTCAACCATAAGACTTCGGTAACTCCTTTGGCAATTCCTCGGAATTCAGCTTCAGCACTTGATAAGGCGACCACCTTTTGTTTCTTACTCCTCCATGTCACAAGATTTCCTTCTACTAAAGTGAAATATCCTGATGTCGATTTCCTATCATCTCTACCACCTGCCCAATCTGCATCAGTATAGGCAACTAGATCAAGGTGACCATTCTTCTGATATAGAACCCCTTGTCTTGGAGTGCCTTTCAAATATCTCAAGATTCTTATCACTGCCTCCATATGCTGTATCTGAGGTCAATGCATGAATCGACTTACAACTCCAACTGCGTAAGCAATGTCAGGCCTTGTATGAGCTAGGTATATCAATTTCCCCACCAGTTTTTGGTACTGCGCACAGTTTGTTGGTTCCCCATCTTCAAGAATGTGTAACCCATGATTGATTATTATTGGTGTCTCAATGGGCTTACAATCTAACATACCGGCTTCAGCTAGTAGATGCAGCACATACTTCCTTTGAGATATAAAGATGCCCCTGTTAGACCTTAGGACTTCAATCCCCAAAAAATACTTGAGCCTTCCTAGATCTTTCATTTCGAATTCCTGGAACAACTTGTCTATTAGGACTTTGATCTCGTCTTTGTCGTCCCCTGTAATGATCATGTCATCTACATAGATGATAAGGCAAGTTATCTTACTTCCGTTCTTCTTCAGAAAGAGTGTATGATCGGAATTACTCTGTCTATACCCAAACTTCTTCATTGCTGAAGTGAATCTGCCAAACCAAGCTCGGGGCGATTGTTTTAACCCATATAAGGCTTTCCGTAATCTGCACCCTTCATTTCTCCCAAAATCTCCTGAGAAACCTGGAGGAGCCTGCATATACACTTATTCTTTTAATTCCCCATGAAGGAAGGCGTTTTTTACATCGAATTGATGAAGAGGCCAATCAAGATTCGCTGCTATGGAGAATAAAACCCTTATAGTATCCAACTTAGCAACTGGAGAGAATGTCTCTGAATAATCAACTCCATATGTCTGTGTATACCCTTTCGCCACAAGTCTAGCTTTGTACCGTTCGATGGATCCATCTGCTTTATACTTCACTGTGTACACCCATTTACATCCCACTATCTTTTTTTCCTTTGGTAGGATGCATTTTTCCCATGTTTTATTTTTCTGTAGAGCGTCAATCTCTTCTTCTATAGCCTTCCTCCATTTGACATCCTGCATAGCTTTATCAACATTTTGTGGAAGTTTGGCTGCATAGATGGCGGCTTTGAATGCTAAAGCACTCTGTGACATGTTACCTTCCACGATCGGCTCGATCGGATACCTTGATCTCTTGGCCTCATAATCTGGATCGTACCTTCTAGGGGGTACACCTCGAGTTGAGCGAGGTGGAAGCATGTACACCTGGGGTTCACCTGTCTGCTCTTCCCCTGTCTCCACAGTCTCACTAGTAATATCAACAATATCAGCATCACATATCTTATCTTGCTCAAGTAAACAACTAACCTGATGTTCAGACATAATTGGATGTGGTATGGGTTGTACAACCTGGGGGGACAGTTCGGTAGCATTGCCTAATTGCTCTTGTGGGTCTTGGTTTAGCATCGATGGACCAGTTAACCATCTGAGATCGTCACTTTGCATCTCCCCCTGACATCGAGGATGGGTGTAGTAGTATTCGGATTCAGAGAAATCACAATCCATCGTAGTGTACATTCGTTGATTTTTTGGATCATAACACCTATACCCCTTCTGGTTTCTTCCATAGCCCAAGAAAACACACTTAATAGCCATTGGTTCTAGTTTACTTCGTATCCGTTTCGGACAATGAACATAGACGGTGCACCCAAAGATCCGGGGGGGTAAGGAATGTGAGGAAGGTATCGGTAGGTATGTTTGAAGGGTTTCTAAAGGTGTTTTATAGTTTAGGGCTTTTGTGGGAAGACGGTTAGTGAGGTAGGTAGCGGTGGAAATAGCATCGGGCCAATGAGTGGTAGGAACATGGGATTCAAGCATTATAGCACGGGCTCTAGTAGGGTTCTGTTTTTCCGTTCAGTTACACCATTTTGTTGAGGTGTATCTAGACACGAAGTTTGGTGAATAATGCCTTTACCAGCAAGGAATTTGTGCATCTCAGTGTTAACATATTCACGGCCATTATCAGTTCTCAAGATACGGAGTTGGGTTTGGAATTGGGTGCATATCATGTGATAAAAATCAACAAACACTTCAAACACCTCAGATTTGTGTTTAAGAAAATAAATCCAGCTCATTCAAGTACAATCATCAATGAACACAATATAATAAAAAAAACCATGCATTCCACAAACAGGCGCGGGTCCCCAAACATCAGAATGAACAATCATAAACGGTAAACTGGATTTGTTCAAACTACTAGGATATGAATGTTTATGACTTTTTGCTAGAATACATGTCTCACACTTAAAGTCCAAATTTAATCTAGCTAAAGTGGGAAAAAGTTTCTCAAGATACCCTAAAGATGGATGTCCAAGTCTACGATGCCAAGTCCACAGTTGTTTCTCCCGTGACCCATGAGCAAGAACTGCGTTGCCTTTTTGAACCGTCTCTTCCAAGTAGTACAGACCATCTTTTTCAATACCACGCCCAATAATCTTGCCTGTCTGAACATCCTGCACAACACAAGAACCAGATTTTATAAGCATAGTGCAATTGAGTTCCTTCGTAAGATGACTAACGGACAACAGTTTATGTGAGAGATTAGGAACAAAAAGACAATTATTCAAGGTTAAATTCCCTGACACATTAATAGTTCCAGCACCCACGACTTTAATTTCTTCCCCATTAGCAGTTTTAATGAGATTCTTTTTCGGTCGGTCATGGTTAAAAAAATCATTTTGATCATAAGACATTGTGTCCGTAGCTCCACAATCAAGAATCCATCCGTTAGTACAATTTGACAAAGTATTTTTATTTACACAAGAAAAGGAAAAGACGGGTGGAGGAGAGGGAGCCACGTTTCCCCTCCTTTTTGCTTTAAAAAACGTGTGCCCTTCATTTGAAGGGTCACTTTCTCCTTCCCATTTTCTCTGACTTTGCTTTTCCCTGTTACCTTCATCCTCCTTTGAGTATTTAACCATGGCTGCCATGTTTTCGTCTGATTTGGTGCTTGAAACGACCGCTGCTCTTCCAGATCTTGGCTGATCGGAGAGTTGGCCGGCCATTTTTGCCCTTTTCTTCCTCGTGTCTGGCCACCAATCCGGTTATCCAACAAGTTTGAAGCACTCACTTTTCGTGTGCCTCATCCCACCACAGTGGGTACATTGAAGATGGCTCCTGTCGTCATTTTTCCGGTAAGATTTTTCCGATCTCCCTCTAACAGCGAACACGCCCCCTGAGCCCGATGAATCTACCTCTGATGAGGGCTCCTTTTTCATGATTCCCCTTCTCATTATCTCCCTCCTTATGAATGCGTAGGCTTCTTCTGCAGTGGGTAATGGATCTTGAAGGAGAAGGTCTCTCCTCTCTTTGTCGAAAGTTTCATTTACCCCTGTAAGAAATTGGTACAACCGGTTTTTCTGGGTTAATTGATTGTAAATGACTTTGTCTTCTGGGTCCTTCATCGGGTTTGGCTGCCTCCTATCGATTTCCTTCCACAAAGTTATTAAGTTGCTATAATATTTTTCAAAGGTGTCGGTCCTTTGATCGATTTTGTTGGCTTTGACAGTGAGATCGAAAATTTGGAGACCGTCACCGCCACTGCTGTATACGGTCTCTATCCCCTTCCAAAGAGTTTTTGCGGTTGGGAAATCGATAAATTGGTTGACCAGATCCGGATGAATGCTTTCGATTATCCATGAGATAACCACTGAATCTCGCCTGGTCCATTGGCTGTACTCTTGGTCTGTTTGTGGTGGTGGATCAGCGATGATATGGTTGAGCCGATCACGACCACTTAAGGCTAATTGCATCAGCCTGGACCACATGGTGTAATTCTGGTGAGTTAATTTTTCTGATATTAAGAATGTGGGAATTGAAACTGTGGTGGTGCTTGTGGATGTTTCGGATGGTGGTGGAGGTGGTTTATTGGTGTTTAACTGTGAGAACAGTTGCAATAACTGCCCCATTGTTACTGGTTGGTCTGGCATGATTATGGTGTCCTTTGACTCCATTCTGTTTTCTTTTTCAGTTGAGGTTTGTTTTTCCGGTAAATGATGACGCCGCTTAGACGGTTTCTCCTCAAAAACGTCTTGGCTCTGATACCATGATCAAAGGAATAAACTAATTTTAGGGTTTAAATCTCTGTATTTATTCATCTTCTTCCAATATACATTGCATACTATATATACAAGAGATGTTACCTAAACTAGGGAAATATACGGAATATTTTGTTTCCCTAAATATATAACACAATATATGGAGAAATATTCTAACATATTCTAACATATTCTAACATAAACAAATTAAAAAACTGAGCAGTATAATTTTGAATTACAATGTAAATATTATTTCACTTAAATGATGCATATTCAACCAGGAGCAGAGGCACATGGTAGCCTAAAATATCATTTGAACCCACTTTATTCAACTCTAAAAAATTTAAGGTATTTGTTAGGTATAATTAAAAAAAGTAAAATACTATTATTTTATTGAACCCATTAAAAATAATTGGAAAAAGTATCTATAATTTATTATTTACAGTGATATTTATCAATTTTTTGAATGAAATGTGTCATTAGTTATAACTTTTTTGTCAAGTAGATTATTGTCTACAGATAAATACTGTTATGAATGGTATGTGTGACTTGAGTGCACAAGTTAATGTGTGTAATCATGTGTGTGACTCTTGGTTTGAGGAATGTAAATGGATGTAATTATGTGGTGAGTATTCATGATGAATTATGTGTGTTAATGAAGATTAATGAAGAAGAAGGGACTTGATTTATGGTAGCTCGATTGAATTCTGACAGAGGGATCAGAAAGGTAGCTCGACCGAGCGAGACATTTTAACTATGTATTGATCGAATTTTGACAGAGGGATCAGAATGCTCTAGAATGCTGCTGATCCTCGCTCGACCGAGCCGCTCGACCGAGCGAGCTCTCTGTTTTGGTCGAGCGGATCTTCTGATATGCATGGGATGCTAGTTTTCGACCTTTCAAGTTCTTGGAGTTATTTCATATTATTCATTACTCAATATTAACTATGTATTCAAGTGAGCTATTGATATTCTAGTATCTAGTACTATATATAGGGCTCTCATACTCACACATCAAAAACATCAAACACAACCCCTAAGCCAAACACATAGCCTATTGTTCTTATCTCTTACTCAATTGTAATTCTTCTTTGAGAAGTGTTGTTTATACTTATTCTTGATATAATATAAACAGAAACTACACACCACGGAGGACGTAGCCATCATTGGGTGAACCTCCTTAAATCCTTGTATCCTTTTGATTAGCTTACATTGTCAAACATTGTTTTGTTCATTGTTGTTTGTATTGTTCTTAGCATCGTAACGGTTTTGGCAAACATTTTCAAATACAAATGATTATTTTTCTATGAAAAATTTAGCAAAAATTTAAAGTTCTTAGTCAAATAATAATCAATTGGTATTTTTAAGTTTCATTTATGTGCATCCTACTTATTTATTGCAATTGTACATAAATTGACAATTCGGTTAAACTCTACAACATTAACTTTTTGCTTTGATTTTGACTTTTTGAACCCATTTAATCATTTCACCATTGTATTCAGTTCGTGAAAGAGATATAACCAAAATTGATTACTTGCTTTCGTCCACTATAATTAGACTATTAATTATTATAAATTCATAGTAATGTATCAGAATTCTAACAAAAATAATAATAAAAAAAATTATCGTAAATAATACAAATTTACATTAGTTTACTTACAATAATATCACTTTTAATAAACAATGAATAATACCTATGTATGGGGCGCTTACCTAAAATAATACAAACTTTTATTTGTATAGCTTTTTTGACAAAAAAGAAAGGTAAATGATGATTAAACAAAAGTTGATATTATTATAGAAAAACACCATTAATTTCGTATTATTCATCGTTAATCAAAAGTTAATAGTATTATTGTAAAAAAAATAACAAAAGTTTGTATAAAATAAGGTAATTTTTCCTAAATATACTTTAGTATTTTTAATATTTTTATAGTGTAACTAGCAAAATTTATAATTTAAACGAAGGGTTGAAATATTTTACCATTTAAACTTTTCAAATGTAATACTTTTTCACTAGCTTTTATTATTACAAAATAATGCTATGAATTACAAATTGCAATTTGGAGGAATTTGTATTTTCTCTTTGTTAATGGCTAAAACAAATAAACTTACACAATTATACTATAGAGAGCTTGAAGATGCTTGTGTAACAAAGACCGTTACCCTGAAACTTGATACAAGTTGTAGGCGTGTGCTCACTTTCCTTTTGTGATATTTTCCCACGAAAGTACTTGGGTTTGAACTTGGAAATTCACAACGAGATACAAACAACTCAGATACCCTTAATACTTAGGATATATAAATTAACAACAATGTGTTTGAATGAGTTATAAACTTGGAAGATTAACATAAAGTTTATAACTCTTTTTGAAAAAAACACAAACAAGAGAGAAAGTAAGGATAAGAGAGAATTCATAATAGTGTGTATGCAAGAGTATGCATCCTTCACCCAAGACCCTCTATTTATACTACTCAAATCATACCATGTTTATTTTGGTATTCATGAGCATTATTTCATCAATGTCCATTGATCAAAGAAGACAAAAAAAAAAAAAAAAAAAAAAACCAAGGCAGGACAACAGCCAAATCCGAGTCGGCTTTGGTGCCTTTCCACAGGAAAGTCGAGGCGACCTTTTCTGCTGACTCGGTTTTTCATTTTGTCTTTTGTCCTTTACTTTAAACCCCTTTTGGACCTTATATTTTAATACACTTTGTCACACTACTTGTTAGCTGCATTTTATTCATATTTTATCTCTATATTGGCTTTATTGTATTGGGATTTTGCATAACTATGCTTGCTTTATTTGGGATTTTACGCTTGGTTGGGTATTTTGGAGTTTTTGTGCATTTTAGGTAATATTCGTCAAAAGCGATCACAAACCAAGTATATTTGGCACATACAATACTCACTTAACTCCAAATGCTCAAGTAATCAAAGCATTGATGACCCAAGTCAAGGAAACAAAGCCAAAAGGAGCTAAAGTAGACCATTTTAAGCCCACTCGGCCAAAACTGGGTTAAGCCAAGTTTGCTCGAGCATACAAAAGACTTGTATTAGAGATAGAAGCTATGCAGGACCATTTTTAAGGCCGCTCGATCTGTTCGAGCAATGTTGGCTCGGGTCAAGCGAAAATACTATTCACTTCCAGTAGCTTCAAGAATGTCGACATAAGAATTTACAATATACGTCGAGCAAGCTCGCTCGATCGAGTAGAGCCTTTTTTGGTGAATGCATTGTTTTTAAAGATTTTGACTTGTGTACCTAATGCTCGCTCGACCAGGTCAAGCGGATTGTCTCGGGTCAAGCGATTTGGGCGGTCAACAATAATTACGCTTTTAAAAGCTGCTGATTGGATGCCTTACCCATTTCTTCCGCCTCTCATACTCTACTGTTCCACCACCCCTATTTTCCACCCATTTGTAGCCTACTTATCTCACACATAGGGGTGGTGGAGAAATCATGAAGCCACCACCCACCACTTGTCCTCCCTCCTATAAATAGAGAAGAGGAAGATGGCTTAAGCAAATCATCCATTTTCTTTCACAACTCAAATTCTGAATTTTAAGGTTTCATTAGTTAGTTTTAATCTTCCTTTATGTATTTTCCTTGATTCATTCTTGTACTCTTAGTTGCAATTTATATTCAAACACTTATTAGAAGGTTCAAGCTTTTAATTAGTTCATCATTAAAAATCATTTGATATATTCATTTAATTGAGATTAAGTCAATCTATTGAAGCATTTCATCAAACATTTGGATTGCAATTGGAGCTTATGGAGTTTATCATTAGCATTCTTTAGTTCTTCAATTGATTATCTTCCTTGGATTGAATTCTAAGCTAGTAATTTCTGTTCTCTACACTTTACTTATTAGTACTTATCATGAATTCAATGTCTTTAGCTATGTTTAACTTTAATATGAGTGAGAAGTTCATTTTGGCTTAAGCTAGGTATTATCACCATGTATGTATTCTAAATTGCTTTCTTTACCTTTGGTTGGTTGTGTTGTTTATGGTTTGAGATGGATTTTGCAATTATTGTAGTGTCATCGAATTGAGGGCGAGAGTCGATTTCTAATGATAGTCTATGCTTGAAAATTGAATCATCTCTATGTAAATAGGTAGATGTTTTGATCGAAAATGATGAATGTGCGCTCCATGTCTTAAAATATGCTTAGCTTCATGAGAATAGGTAGTTGAGTATGTTTTAGGAAACTTTTGTTGCTCAAGAGAGAACATTAGTATTCTAGATGCGTTCTTCCCCATAAACCATATCCATGACCTTAGGTTGAAGATTAGTAAACACTATTTGGTGAGAAAGCCTAACCTTTGCCTCTTCATCATCATATTACTTTTTGATGTGTTTGTATTGCCTTTGATCTTATGTTCTTGGTTAATTAGCATCTTTACTTGTTTTATACTTTGTTTTAGCTTTAGTCTTTATTTGCTTGTTTTAGTTAATTACACCAACAAACATCTATATATACATTGTTGAACCAACTAATTGATTGAGAATCCCTTGATATACACCCCATTCCCTGTGGATTCGACCCGTACTTGCCGACGTACTACGCTACACCGTGCACTTGCGGTATTACTATTGAAGGACGTAAACTCCCGATCACTACTAATTGTAGTGCTTGGTAATATTTCTTAGGTATTAATATACACTAAATGTTCAACAATCCTCCCCTATTTATAGTATATTAAAACCTCTTTCTCTTTTACAAAACAAAATTTATTATTCCATTTCATGTATATACGCTAATGTCCCTACGCATTGAATTAATGCCTAGTACAATACACCTCACGATTGATCAAACCAGAATTGATATTCCTACGGCTTTGAATCATGTGACCCATCCAACCACTCGAAGATGAAATACACACAAATCATTTGCACAAAACCATTAACCTGACACATAATAAGGCTTTGTTCATATCTTATTCATAAGTTTATCATAGTCGATGGGTCATTATAACTTATATAGGTAGGTTCTCATTACATATAAAACATATCCCCGTGAAATGGATACAACACCAAGGGATCTTAGTTCTTGACCTTGAGAACTTTCAATGGACGACTACCTCTTCATCACGGTTCAATGCAATGGTGGGTCATTATAACTTGTCGCTTCCAAAAATCAAAAGGAACTTTACCACATTGAATTCAAGACACGTTGTTACTTGTGAATGAATTGGTATTTTCCAATTGACTTTTATCGACATAATCCGATTTCAATTGACGCTTGTTTAATTGAATCCCTACTCTTTGCTTTAGTGAATGAATCAGCCACATTGAACTTAGTGTTCACATAGTGAAAATTATGACCCCATTACTGATAAGTCCTTGCACTAGGCTGTGCCTAAGAGCAATATGACGAGACTTACCATTATACAGTTGACTATAAGCCCTACCTAAAGCCATCATGTAATCTGCATGAATCGTCACTGGTGAAATTGGCTTAGGTAACAAAGGTATCTCAAACATGAGATTTTTTAACCACTCTGTTTCACTTGTAGCTGAGACAAGCACTATGAATTCTGCGGACATACTGGAATCAGCTTTACAAGTTGGTTCTTTGAGGACCATGAAATGGCACCACCCCCATAAATAAACATCCAAACACTAGTTGAAGAGTTATCTTCTTCATTAGTGATCCCACTAGCATCAGAATAACCTTCCAAAATATGAGGTTCACCATTATAAGTAATACAATAATCCATGGTACGCAACAAGGATCTTAATACTCATCTTATTGCCATCCAATGATGGGGACCCCAGTTTCTTGAAAATCTGCTTAGTTTAACAAGTGCAAAAGCTATGTCTGACCTTGTGCAGGTCATAAAATACATCAAAGATCCAATGACCTTTGAATACTCCAATTGTGAAATTGATTGTTATCCTTTCTCCGCTCTTATCTTAATGAGCGCGAGAGTAGGAATGCCACTATGGCACACTAACTACGAAGTATCTATGCCTTGCACGTCAATCGGGGCGAAATAGCTCCACCGGTCAACTACCCGTATGAGCCTTACCAAGAGGGCCAAACCTTGGTGTCGTTACTTCCAAAACTTTGATCACTTTTACCCAATTTCATCAAAATACAAAGGTATAGTGGCAAGATGGGATCGAATTCACAAGGAGGAGGTTTTGTGCTTAAATTATATTAGAGGCAAGAGGGGTTTTTTTTTAGATTTTGTTTTGGTCAGAGTCTTCTATTAAGAAAACTAGTACAATAATGGATTAAAGTAAACAAGAACAAGCTAGGACATGGGGTCACACATTCAATAATACATGGTGATTAAATGAGCATAGAAATGAATGAAGCTAGCTCTAATGTATCACCTCAGCTTCTTGGCCTTGGTGATTTAGACATACAAATTAGGTAGGAGTATGGGCTTCTTGGCCTTGAACTCAGCTAATCCATAAGTCTCATCATAAATCCTAGCTCATGAAAATGCAACTAACAAGATGGATATGCAAGGCTACTAAAAATATCATCAATAACACACCTTCCTTGGTTAGTAAGTGACCAATGATGGTTTCAAGCTTCTTGGCTTATTAACCATCAATATGAGAATGATAACTAAGCACATCATCAAGTAAATTACAAAATCAACCAAGCTTAGTGAAGTGTGAGGCACTTACACTCCTTCTTGGGATAACTCATGGACAAAACCTCACCAAACTAGCAAACGTTCAAGCTTTATAATCCAAAATCAAGCGCATGCACCCCATTAAATGTTGATGAGCTACTTTACCCCATGCCCTAGAGCTAAACTACTCACAAATCATGAACATAAGCATCAAAATAGACATGGAATATAAATCAAGCATAATGAAGAACTAAGGAGTAAGGATGATCACTTTCAAGCTCTACAAAAAACTAACACACAAGTACTAAAATATAAATAAAAATCTGTAATAAATTACTTTAACCAAGGATAAGCTAAAATCTAACAACTAGAAGCAACCATCAAGCAAGAAAACCCACATGCAAGGTAACGTAAAGATGGAAATAAAATCTAAAAATTTCATTAACTAAGAGAATGTAGTTTGCAAAATCTTACTTTCTTGAAGTAAAGAACAAGATTGAGCACAACTAGGAACAAGGGTATGTTTCTCCTTAAATCTTCACCTCAAATTCAGCAAAAGAAAGTAAATCCCACCATAAATGAGCTTGGGAATTAAAAAAGAAAAGTAAATGAACTAAGAATAAACTACTTTAAAGCCTCTGTTGGCTACCTCCCCATTTCGTGGAGGTCCTATATATACAATGTAATTCCTAAGGGCAATAAGGTAAATACTCCCAAGAAACAAAATTCATCCGCTGCTCAAGTGCTTGAACGAGCATTGGCCTTCAAGAGATACTGACTGAAACAACAAATGCCTCAAACAAGCACCTTAAGTGCTCGAACGAGCACTATGATCCAGTGGCTTTGTTTGTTAAAATGCATTTTCCTTGAACGACCACCATAGTGCCTTGAACAAGCATTGTACTACAAGGCACTAGAAAGCTCTTGAATGGTAAGACTGGGTTCCGCTTCACCAAAAGATGAGATGGGTCGCTCATGCTATCGTGTCACGTCCCGGAGGCGAGGAACCTACACAAATAAGCAAAGTAGGGGAGGGGGAATGGAGGTAAATAAAGACAAAGGGGGAAAATGCAATAGCATGCACCTAAATGAACTAAAATATACAAGAATGCAACTAACACTAACCAAGTCAAAACATGAGCAACTAACTAACATAGTAAGGGTAGAAATGCAAGTAAATATGCGAGGAATAGACCCAATGACCACCCGATGAGTGACGTAAACTCACTCATCAATTTTTCGGTATGTTTGGGAAATTTCATACTCGATTCCATAAGAGTAGAGACTGGTGCCTTATCAAGCCTGCTAAATCGCTTAAGTAATTTTTCAACTTAGTGAGATTGCCTTAGCTTGATTCGGTAACCAATTTCTCATGATCTTTAAACCAAAGATAACATTGGCCTTCCCCATATCCTTCATTTGAAAGGATTTAGACAAAAAATCTTTTATCTCTTCGACTTGTGCTAAGCTAGTACCAAAGACATGTTATCACATATAGACAAATGATAACCCCATTACCATGGCTATGAAACTTTCTATATACGCACTTATCTGCTTGATTTAATTTGAATCCAAAGGAGAAAATTGTTTCCTCAAATTTTAGATGCCATTACTTGGGTGCTTATTTGAGTCCATATAAGGATTTAACACGTTCACACATTTTATGCTCTTGTCCTTCCAAAACAAATCCTTCGGGTTGTTTCATATAGACTTCCTTATCTAGCTCCCCATATAAAAATGTTGCTTTAACATCCATTTGATGGATCTCTAGATGATAGATTGTAGCTAGAGCTACCAATAACCTAATAATGGTTATCCTTGCAACTGGTGCATATGCATCAAAATGATCTATACCAAGCTTTTGTTTAAAGCCTTTGTGCCACTAAACGGGCTTTGAACTTATCAATATAACCATCAATCTTCATTCTCTTTTAAAAACACTTGCAACCAATTGTTTTACAAGTAGGAGGAAGGTCCACTAACACCCAAGAGTTATTTTCCATGATGGATTACATCTCATCATCGATAGCTTCTTTCCAAAAAGCACTATCATGCGATACCATAGCATCTCCGTAAGTCAATAGGTCACCTTCCATACATAATAAATACGGAACACTAGAATGAACTTCATTTCTATTACCTTCAACCAAATATACTTCAAATTCGATCTGAAGCTTTTAGTTTTCCGTTGTCTCTTACTCCTCTTATCTTGTTGTTCATCTAGCTGTTGATTTTGATTAACATCCAGAGGTGAACCTTTTTGATTATCATTACCATCCACATTGCTACTTATTTGTAGATTTCATTGTCTACTCAATGATGAAAATCTATTTTCGTCAAAAATTGCATCTCTTGACTCAATAATTGAATGAATCGATATATAGTCATTTTATTCTATTACATGAAACCTATAAGTTTTTCTATGATTTGCATAACCTATAAAAATGCATTTTATCCTTTGTTCACCAAGTTTCTTTCTTTTGTTACTGGGCAATCTTAAACCCCAAATCTCAAATAACTTAAGTTTGGTTTTCTTTTGTACCAAAGTTCATAAGGAGTCTCCTTATTTGTTCTCATTGGAACCCAGTTAAGAATGTGACAAGCCGTCCACATTGCTTCACCCCAAAATCCTTCACTCAAGCTTGAGTAGGATAAATTGGAATTAACCATCTCATGTAGAGTACGATTTTTGCTCTCCACCACACCATTTGATTGTGGTGCATATCTGGCGGTTGTTTCATGTATAATACCCATTATATTAAAATATGTTGGATCATAATATTCATCTCCTTTATCGGTTCTTAACCTTTTACGTTTACTAAGAATTTGTGTTTCTACTTCATTTTTGTAAATCTTAAACTAAATTAAGAGCTTCATCTTTTGTATGTAAAAGATATAGATAACAAAACTTGGAATAATCATCAATAAAAGTAAAGACATATTTTTACTTCCTAATGATGATGTACTATAAAAGCCACAAAAATCACAATGTATTAAGTCCCAAATTTCGGATTTTCTTCCAACGCTTTTAAAAGATGTTCTTGTGATTTTATTTAATATGCACGTTTGCAACTTTTAGACAATTTTGAGCACATAGGAATCAATTCATGTTTAGAAATAAAAGCAATTTTATCAAAATTAACATGTCCTAGTTTACATGCCACAAATAATGCAAATCAACTTTTTCATTACTAAATGAAGTTTCCACATTATAAATAACCTATTTATTTAAATTTAAAGACAACTTAAAAAGACTATTACATAGATATGAACATCCTATGAACAAGTTAATCTTGAAAATAATACACCTATCCGCTTCAAACACTACTTTGCAGCCTAATTGATTGAAGACCGGACCCGAGACAAGATTTTTACTAATTTCAAGTGCATAATATACATCTCTTAAAACTAAAAGATTTTCCGAAGTAAATAATAATTCAACTTGTCCTTTGCCTTGGACCATGATGGGGGCATTGTTTCCCATAAGAGATGTTCTTCATTAACTACCTTATGTAAGTTTTTAAACCATTTTATAGAATTACAAACATGTCTCGAAGCCCTCGAATCGATCCACCAAAACAAAGTATCATCATGCATAACATCAAATTTAGTATTCATTAAAGAAAAATTCAAAGAAGAATCATAAATCAAAATTACATGATCACCTTGATTAGGAGAGTCTTGAATATCATTTTCCTTCTTTTGCTTGTTCTTGAAAACAAAGTAATTTTTCTTTTGGTGTCCAGGCTTGCCACACTCCCAACTTGCTTTTTCACCGGCGTTGTTGGTAGAGTTATTAGCCTTCCCCTTGAAAGATGCATTTTTCTTTCTCTTTTCCCGGAATGGGATGGTTTCCCCTCCGCAACCATGTTGATTTTACCAACATTCGAATTTCCATCCTCTAGTTTCCCTTTAATCCTTATACTAGACTCAAAAACAATATGTTGTCCAAGATCGGAGAGTGTAATCTCCCCTCTTTTATGCTTTTGTCTAACATCCCTCCAAGAAGGAGGCAATTTGTCTATAATTCTTGAAATAATTAAAACTTCATTTGTTTTAATTTCACGAATTTTCATATGAGCATGCATTCTTTGTAGTTCATGAAATTGATCAATAAAGGGGCGATTCTCAACCATCTCATAAGAATTAAAGTTACTTACAAGAAACTGTTCTAAGTTCTATTTTGTAACTTGTAAATAACTAAAGTTATCATCATCATCATCGTACCCAATGTATCTTGTTCATAGAAACTATAATCAGGGTTTGGGGGAAAAAGGAAGACGATAACCCATACCCATAAAGCAGAATGGAGAATTTTTCTACGAGAAAATTATTAGAAATAACTTTACCTTAGATATCTTCATTCACGTTAACTGTTATTCCAGCTCTTAAATCCTACACTCCGGAGTGATGGAATATTATAATCTTTCGTCATCTCAAATGAAATTTAAACATATGATCAATATCACATTAACACAATTATAACATGTAATCTACACATGGTCACACAAGCACAGAAGAAAAAAATTTGAAACAAAGTTATTTGGAAAAAAAAAACTCATTTGAAAAATAAAATCTATTTTTTTTAAAATGTCGGCTTTTGGGAACATTTTTTTACATGGAACCGAAATTCCGAGATTTGAGTAACTTTAGCTCTGATACCACGTGTAACAGGAGCGGCAATCTCGATACATACTTAACATTTAATAATAATGTGTAATATAAAAATATTGCGAAATTCTCAAAATATTAAACTGTTAAAAACTTTAAATCATAAAAACTGAAACAGTTTAAAACAAAATTAAAATATTACATCTGATAAGAAATATTGTTTGCTCAAAATGAAAAAAAAATACATCATCATCAAGTCATCAATAAAGATACAAAAAGCAGCTAAGTTCTCGATAAATAGTAATTTTTGCGCCTGGATCGAAACCCGAACTAAATCCTGTAAAATGTTGCCATCCATGATATTATACGCTACATTTACAAAATAATAATTTAAGTACAAACTTATAATTAATTGACACCACCGTATAGTTTTACCATATTCTTTTTTTGTTCCATACTTTTAAGTCATTAAGATACCATTCTCAATCCTGACAGAAGTACGTTACTACGACTTATACAATTCGTTAATCTTAACGCTTAAGTAAGTTCATTTGGTTAATACTCATAACCGTACCATACATCATAGCATCAACACTAATCAAATTTATTTATTAC
>NC_080049.1:19059349-19091849 GCF_026212465.1 Amaranthus tricolor
TGAAAATTCGAAATAATAAATTGGAAGATTAAGATTAAGAATTTTGAGTCTATTATACTTACCTTCCATTATGATGCTTTTGATTTGCCTTACAGGGGCATCAAAAGTCATTATCTGCACATGATTGAACAATCGTAATCTATTTGCACGCATATTTGCGGAAAGAGGAGCAACCCTTAAGGATTCAATCTCTTTTATTAAATGGAATCCTAGATTAGTAAGAAGATTTTACTATCTTGTCACGCACCACGTGTTTCCCTTAGAAAAACGATCTACAAATTCCCTTATTAATAAAAGATAAAACACCCAACATTCACAATACAGAAATATGAATACTTTACAAAGTATTCGAAACAAAAAGGCTCAAAAATTACAATATAACTTCTAAAACATTAAGAACAATTACATTAGATAAGAGCTAAAACAATTTACGAACAACTTAAGACTTTTATCGATTAAACAAAGTAAAACGTCTGTAGCTTTGTTGTTGTAGTTGTCTATTGAAAGTTTGATGAAGATCTTTATGTAGAAAAGACTCAATATAGCCATTAGGAGCATTAGGTTGTTTTGTTAGATTATGCATGGCCCTCAAAAGCTTTCTATCTTTTTGAAACTTAAGCCCCATTTGTATATTTAAAAGCAAATTAATTTTAACATGAAAAGTTAGTTTAAACCATTGGAATAATAGTAGAAAAATTATCCAAGAATATAGCAATCGATTAGACTAAGTATTATCTTAAATTAATTTTCCTTTTTAAGCAAAAACAAACTAGCTAAAATAGAGGAGAATAAATTATATCTTCTAAAATGATTTAGAATCTTATAACATTTTATCAATTAAAACATATTAGATATAATTTAAGAATGATTAGTTCTACCATTTTAGGATATATTTCAAACATATTTAAGAGCCTACTCTTTAGGTGATTTTCAATAAATATACCTAGAATAATCAATTAATTATTTATTTAACAATTTAAAAATATTAAATTCTTCGGACATACAATAGTAAAACGATTTTTCATGCTAAGTCATAATATGGACTATTTAATCACATAATTTAATTACTTAATTTGTTGATTTACTTAATATGAGTTTTCATTTTTTATTATTTTAAAGGAGTTATTCATGATTCATCCATAAATATTTAAAAGTTACAATGACAATTAGTTGCTTGTATAGTTTTCCTTCTAATTTTTTTATTATTCATTTGGGAGTTATTATTTATTTTTAAGTGATCTTTGTTTTCAATCCATGTCCTATTATTAAACTAATTTTATTTTCTCTTTACCATTTTAAATTATAATCGATAAATATTTTATTCCTTCAATATTGTGTTCTAAAAATGGCACATTAAGCAAGAAATAGTGAGAACAATTAAAATTATGTGAGGAATATTAAAAACAAAAAAAAACGTTATAGGGATAAAAATAAAAGATAAAAAGCGATGAAACTATTTTCCTAAAGAACATGTTATAAACTAAAATGAATTCATTTAGAATATGCTCTAAATTGACATTAATAATATTCATATGTATTGAAAAAAGACAGAGTAATTAGTATTGCTTTAATGCTTTTACTGATAAAAGCATTTGTAATTCTATCAAACTTATTTCTTTCATACTTTTTCTTTTAATTAAATTTTAGTTAAATTTTCATATGTATTTTTTGGGATGTTGTGTATACATCTGATTTTTTTATGGTGTTTGGATAAAGTTATACTTCCTCCATTCTGAAATATTCGCTACACAAGGGTTTTTACATTATTATTATTCAAGTCTATTTTATATATTGCTGCTAACGTGTAATCTTGTTTGAATCGTCTAATTACATACTTTCATAATACCAACTTTTAAAAATTTTTAAATATGTATAGTTCAATATATAAATGATCAAAACAGTGGTGAACTTAGGATTTGAAACATGGGGTTGCGAATTTAATAAAAGCGTCTTGATTCTTTTTAACAAGTAAAGCATAACTTGAAAGACTATAACATTAATAAAGTAAAACAAATATATAACTCAACTGACCCGTTACAATAACAAACTGACATTTCTTGATCAACTAGGCCTCAAGTGCACAATCTTTGTCCATCGGTTCATGTGTAGTGTTCATCTACGTTAAGTAAAATAATCATTAAAAAGTAAGGTAAAAATATACATAATGCACAAATATGTCACTTAGGGTCATTTAAACTTAATATTTTACCTTATACATAGTGACATATTGACAAATGACAAGATTTTACATTTTTAAATTGTCTAGAATGTCTTTATTATGAACATTTTCAAATGAATCCCACTCCAAATAAGGGACTAAATTCATCACCCATGCTATTACCAAGTTTATTCTTGATAAATAATCATTGAATTATACCCAAATGATGAAGTTGGAATGTCAGAAACAAATAATACCCAGGGGGCACCGTGGCAATGTGACAGTGTCAGCCACGCATCCAATTCCACGGTCAGAACTAGCAGTCGGCAGCGGGTAGTAGATAGGCAAACAGAGAGGAAGTTGGAATGTGACAATGTCGTGTCGAAGGAGGAAGAACCGTTTTAGGCAACATTAAAGAAACATAAATTAGAGGGAAACTCAATAGATAAAAATTTTCTTGCTTTAATAGTCATTAATTACTTTCATTAAGTATTAATAAAGTTAAAATTACAAATTATTGCATGTGAGTGTTGTAGTCTAGTGGTATTGACAATCTATGCTTACTAATAGGTCATGGATTCGAGACTTAAAAACTACTTTCTTGAATATCTTTATTTTAATATGCAACCCCACTACCTACATTGAGTTCGCTACATTGCGTAAAAAGTCAAATATAGTAAATATTGTGGAACGGAGGAAGTACGTATAGATTAAATTTATTGTTTGCTTGATTGGATAATATATAGTTGAATTTTTTTTTGTCATTATGAAGCACATGAGAAACTATGAATTAGGATGTAAAAGACATAAAAAGAAAAACAAAGAGTTAGTTTAATTTTTTTTATCGATGAGTTATTCATGAAATATATTACTATTGTTAAGGGTCCCGTTTTATTTTCGTTTTGGGCACTATTAATCACAAATACGGCACTTAAAATCTCCATACATTCATCTACATCTATGTAAAAATTCTTATAAAAAGTCAAAGAAGTAAAAAATTCATAATGGTGCACAATATGCTACACGATAACTTAAGGATCATCCTAACATTATAGTTACCTTTACAGATGGTCATTTTGCCAAGATTTCGTATTTTAACTTGTCTTAAATATCTTTATTAGACACATTTTCAAAAAAAAAAAATTGTTGCGTAATAAATTGTCGTTAAGAAATTGATCACTCATGCTATTACTTTCACTTAATATCTCCAACGACCTTTGCATTAGTGTAGGTTTTGATACTTGGTGTGAGAATTGGATTAGGAGTTGGTAAATGAAGTAAAAAAGTTTGTGTGGGATTAGGTTCTTTCTAAGAATTTAGAGTTTGAAATTGAATTTTCATAGTTTCTTCATGTCATCTCTTTAAAAAAAAATATTATAATAGGAGAATTTTTTAACAATTTCAACCTAAAGTTGATAAAATAAATTCACTGTAGACTGAACTAGAGATGGGAACGACAACAAGAGGGGGGTGAATTGTAGTTTCGATAAGTTTAAGAATAATAGTTCTGTTTTTGCGGAATTAAATTACAGAAATAAAACTTAAACTTAAAGCAAAATAATGAAAGAGACAACACGATTTTTACATAGAAACCTTCTACGCCTAAATAGAAGGAAAAAACCACAACCCCATGGGATTTCTAAACTCTTCAATATGTTTAAGGCAACTTGTTACAATTACATCAAACACCTTGCTTCACTCGAAGCGCATCAACTAGGCCAACTTCTCTTTTCAATTGCTTCACTCAAAGCAACTCTCTTAGCTTCACTAAAAGCTAACACTTCTCTAGCTTAATCCTCCCCTAGACTCACCCAAGTCTAGTTACAATTACTCTCTCAAAAACCCTTACACAAGGATAAAATTCTCTAAAAATAAAATCAATAAGTTGCACAAGAAAATATTGTAAGTTAATTGACAATTTTAGAACAAAATATTTCTTGTTGATTTTCCAAAAATAACATATGAAATTAAAAGCTCATACATATGCATAAAAGGAGGAACAGCCGAGTTCACCATTTATAGGATCAATTTCCCTAATAAAAAGGAGGTAACTAACCACTATAACCTTATCCCAAATAAAAAGGAGAATAATATGGATCTTAAAATCCAAAGACAAACCTACGGTTAACAGCTTAAAATAGGTATACACTTTGACAAAATCAAGTCCACGGTTTACCTAATAATAGCTGTTGTACCCTTATACCAACAATAGGCAAAGCAGTTATTGTTCCCTTTTACTAATAATAGCAGCAGTTCCCATATACTAAAATTAGTTGCGGTTCCCTTTTCCAATAATAAACACGGTTACCTTAAACTAATTTTAGACACGGTTACACTTAGCTAATAATAGGGACGGTTACCTATTTACTAATATTAGGGACGATTATTCTAATGATAGCTAAGGATCCCTTAAAATTAGCTGCTGTTCCTTTTACTATAATTAGCCAATTTAGTTATTCACTAATCATAGAATCGGAATTAAAGCCTAATAAAAAGGATTTTTAGAAAATCATACGTTAAAATATTTTGCCAATTAACTTAATATTTAATTAATGTAACAAATTAATTTTAATTAATACATCAACTAAAAATCAGAAAATATAATAATAATTAGAATTCCAGCAGGCGCATTATCTTCAGACTCCAATCTGGGAACAGTATACAGTCTCCAAATTCCAGCAGCGTTAGATCATCAAACTTGGGGAATAGTAGACCTCCTATCTACATTTGACATCCTAAGCGATATATCTCTTCTAACTTCTTTGGATTCCTTTCACGAGTACATGTTCATAGACCAAATCATAGGTACCATCAACGATCTTAATCACGACTGGATATTGACCTGCAAACAATCTCTAAAAAATACATTCGTTCATATAAAGTATAGTCATCATCAAAACCCAAGAGGTCCAACAAATTTCCCCTTTTTGATGATGACAAACCTATTAAACAAACTTAAATAGAATAGAGTAAAACTAATATTATAGAGCATACCTGAGATTAAAGCAACTCTACATAACTCAGTAAATTAACTCGTTACAATATAATTTACCAAGCATATATCAAAACTAGATTACTCTAACAATTTAGAATTATTTAAAATTTCATAAGCATAATCAAAGCATTGGAAGTAGTTTATTGCTTAAGGCTTCAAATAAATCTAAAATAACATAGCTTACAAAGATTCTTAGTCTAAGCATAATCAGAACTTTATCATATTACTGAGTATTAGAGCATTTAGATAATAATAAAAATCAGAGCATAAGTAATGATAATACAGAGTAGTATCAGAGCAAGCATCTAATAGCAACTAATAGATTAACTGACTTACTGACTTGAGTGATCAGAGTTAAAAATAAATCAAAGTATCAATAATTAGTTTCAATAATCAGCTTAACTAATTCATTATTTAATCAGAGCTTAATTTATTTAGAACATACATATAATAATCAGATATTCATCACAATCATCAGAGCATATATGATATTCAGAATATTTTCATCAGAACACAGCATTCAGAGCGTATCCACAATCCTAAGGTAAAACAGATATTAATATAAACCAAGCATACATACTCAAGCATCCTTTAAGTTTGTGCCAAATATTCCCCCTTTTGACATCAATCAAAAAGAAGTAGGATAATCAAACCACAGCACTAATCATATAGATATAGTCAAAGAGAGAATTAAGATGCAGCAATCAAAAGTAAATACTAAGAAATGCAAGCAAGATAAGGAATGTTAAATTGTCATAGACTGTGATCAGCATAAAGGAAAATAAGATGTTCATCAAAATAAAAAACTACAAAGTGTGTACCCTAGCTGGTACAAGAAAAGAAATTATAAACATATTGTTTAAATAGTTGAGAAACAGATGGTTGATACAGTTAAGATGTTAAAATACAGCAGGAGGAAGAATCATGGTGCAGTCTCTTCTTCAACAATGTATTCAGTCTGCACCTCTACCGTATCAAGTTTAGCACCAAGACGGGCTTCCATCTGGGTCATTTGATCAGTAAGTGAGGCCAAAGAGACACGAATCTCATCCTGAAATGCAAAGAAACGAGACTGCAAATCGTTTAGCTCTAAGAGGATAGAGAATAAAGGAGCTGTGGGAATAGTGGTGTGATCAAAGCCATGGTTGGGTGAAGTTTAAGTGGTAACTGGTGGTGGTGAAGATGGTATGGGTGATGGTGGTGGTGATGGAAATTGATGGTGAGGTGGTGTGGTTGGCTTGGGAGAGGAAGGATTATCATTAGTTGGTTCAGTAGTGTTGTGAGAGGTAGAGTCATCATCTAGAATCACAACCGGTCTTTTCCCTTTAGAAGCCAGCCTTCTACTTTTTCTAGGTGTTACACTAGGCTGCTTCTAATCCGACACTGAGACCTCCTCATCACTGGCATCATTTTCCTCATTATCCTCCTCCACATCTCCACCTTCTCTCACAGCTTCCCCCTTACTAGGTACTTCCCCTGTTCCTTTGTAGAACATCCTTCTGCCTTCTCAGTGGCAGAGGGAATAGGCTCCTGATCCTCTTTTTCAAATACCTCCTCAGCTTTCTATGTCTCCTCTTCTTTGTCAGAATTTGCATTAACCTGTTTAGTAGCATTCTCCAAGATCCCATTACCATTTAATTTCAAGTGCAAATTGTTCAAACACTTGGCACCAATTTTATTATTAGGACCCATAGGAAAATGCAAACCTTCAAGAGGAACACCAAACTTCTTAAATATCCAGGTCAACAAACCTCCATACCCAACCATATACTTCTTCACAATACAGTCGCTTAAATGAGAGATCATCAAAGAAGGAAAATTAATCTTAATGTGATTTGCCAAACAATAAATTAATATAGCATCACGTAAATTTACCTAACTACGCTTAGAGTTGCGAGGTAGGATAAATCTACGTGCGATGTTGTAAAGCAGTTTGTGTAGTGGTAACAACACATTGTGACTAATTTTTCCTTTCTTCTCCAGAATCCCAAAAAACTTCAGCACAGTTTTCTCGTTAATACCAGAAAAAATGATTTTCGACCCAACGTAATAAATGTCAAAGCCAGCAGCAGGCACTCCGAACCATTCTCCTAACATCAAGCTGTTAAATTCTATTTTTATTTCCTTGACTACACTCTTACAGACACCATTATCAATTGAAAAATTCGAAATAAACTCTCGCATTAAGTTTGGGTAGATGGGGTTACAACAGTAGTCAGCCATTAAAGTTTCCTAGTACTGATTTTGTAAAATTGCATGAAGTTGAGGAAAGAGAGTGGATTCATAACAATATTTATCAAGTGTAAATCCCATGGTCATTTCTTTTGAAACTTCCTCAGCGCTGTTGGGATCAGCATTCTTTGCCCTTTTAGCGGATTTTGACAATGATTTGTCCACTGTAGTGTCAATGGGTCTCTTGCTACTCACATGCATCGTGGATGCACTTGGTGTACCCGATAGTTCTTGAGATGATGACACAGGTGCAACAATCAGAGGTGATGGATGAACCACCTTCAATGGTTTTGGTTGGGTGTTTTTCGGTGTTTTGTTGGATTGCCTTTTGCTAGAAGTGGATTTTGGGGATTTCATGATGAGTTTCTGGGTTTAAGAAGATGAAGCGTGATTGAGTGTAAGAGATTTGCGGTTTTCTTGTTGGTAAAGTTGGAGTGAAGAAGTGAGGGATTATGACGTGAGGAGAAGCGTTTTATTGATGGTGAGGGGACGGTTCCACAATGGTTTGTATTACACATTAATTGATTTTACATGTGTACATAATATATTTAAGCGGATAGGTTCATGGAATTGGTAGATAATAACGGTTTTTGAAGCATTACGATGATCTGGCTCCCACTTAATTTGTATAAACCATCTATTAAAAGAAATTGCTGGAATTAGGAAAAATATAGAAATTGAAAATATGAAATATTTTATATGAGTATAAATAGAAAATTTATCCTTCTTTTGTTTGATCAATTTAAACATGCAAACATGAGAGCATTCATAGCATATACTTTTAAATAACTGCGTACCTGATCCTTTCAATAATTGATTTTTCAATCAAGATTTTTGTGGATGATATGACCCTTTCAATTTTCATTTTGCCTTTGAAGAGCATGCTTGTCACATACTTTAGTGTAGCTTAATCATGCCAAGTTCTAATCTCATTTTTTCGTGTTGTTCCCTTGGAAGTGATTTTGTCATGATATCAGCTATTTGCTCGTTAGTATTTACATGCTTGACGATAATATTTTTATTTTCAACATTGTCCTTGAGAAAACGATGTCTTATGTGGATATGTTTTACTCTAGAGTGATGCACTGGATCTTTTGATATGAATATGGCACTGGTATTGAAACAATCGTATTATTAGGAGATTTCATTAGTCGTTTTTAGCGCCTAATTATTCTTATATATTTGTTTGTTACTAATTATAATTTAATTAGTGATGGTAGTAATTTGAAAAAATCTCTACAATGATTAGAAACTTCTTAATTCGTAATGTAATTACGAATCATAACAAGTAACGTAAACTTTGAAGGTAAAACTTAAAGTTGAGCAACTACCCATAACAGTTCGAAAAAATAATTTTATTATTACCCAAGCATATTATGTAACCATGATGGGAGTAAATTAAATATTTCACACATATACAAGTGATTTTTAAACATGAAGTACAAATTACATAACTTGTTACATGTACAACAATTTTTACCCAAACCTTAACCTATCTTAGATAAACCTTTCCTACACTATAATAGATCAAATGATGGACAAAAATCACCAAAAAAACAACCCCAACCAGCCATGCTAAAGCTGTCCTACTCCCCCTTATAGCCCTTTGTATACTTACATACACAAGTTAAAAACTCTACCCAAGAACCCCTTTTGTTCTACCCAAAGCTTGTGCATCATTGCAAGCATGCAAGAGGCAAATATTTGAAGCAAAAACACTCTATTTTCTGAATAATTATTCAGCCATAAACCCCAACACATTGCTCCCAAGTTCATCCATGAACAAACACTAGAATTCTTCAAACTTTCAATAACTAAAACACTTTCTTTTCTCATCAAATCTCCTTCAAAAACCCATCTAAAACTTCTGAAAATTTATGTTTATAAACTCAAATCTCCCATAAAAATAATCTTCATCTTAAGAGCTTTCCATAGACACCAAACTTGAAGAAAATCCACCAAGTATAGAGTAAGTTATGTTCATTTCTTTATTCCACTAGTTTTTGTTAAAACTTGTTCATGTAGAACATTTTTTTTTACATGAATCTTTCAATAAACTAAGATCATTATAAAATGAGTATTTTATCTCTAAACTAAGAAAATCATCATTTATAAATCTATAAAAATAGGCCATAATAGAAAGTAAGAAGATGTATTTCTACAAACATATAAATTTTGTTACATAAAGGATTCAAGTAAAATTATGGGACTTAACTAAGTATGTTGCTCAACATAATAAGTATACTCCAAATATATTAAAATCATCACAAGTATTAGTCTAACAACTCTAACTTGGAAAAATTAAGTGCATGTTAGAAATCCAAAATTATTATTGATTTTTGGATGAATGCAATATGTTTAGTTGAAGAGTTGGAGTTGAGACTTGAAGGGCAAGGACCCAAAGTTAGAACCGCTTCTAAGAACGCGTAGGAGCATACGGAATAATTATATAGGCTTGGAGTCGAGGTATGTCACATGGGGTGATTTTTAAAGGATTTAAGAACAAGTTGGGAAAGTTTGTGTATAAACTTTTTTTTTAAAAAAAATAAAATTCCCAAAGAGAAGTTCTTAATCTTGAAAAATGATGTCAAAATGATAAATTTGAGTATGGAATAATTTATTACATGTATTATTATTGTGGGCATCATGCATGTTGATTTTATAAATTATTGTATGTTTAAAGGCATGTTTAACACTACTTTGTGAAAGTTATTGTGATGGAAATGATTATATGAATTTGAAAATATTTGAAATTCATTTTAAAAGAAATTTCCAGTAGCTATATGTTAAGAAAATTTCTTGAATACTTTTGTTGAGATTATTCGTTAAATTGATATATTAATGGATTTTCAGGTGTTAAATACTCTTATTATAAAACATAGTATTAGATGAACTCTTCATCATCAAAAATAATTAATAAAAACATATTATAATGCCTCCAACAAGATTTGGCCAGAATATTTTTAGTTTGAAATTTTTTTTTTTTATTTTTGAATAATCGTTAAATTGTTTAACGGTAAATTGTAAAATGGTAAATATAAAATAATTACCAAACAAGGACATATGGACTTGAAATTTTTATCACATACTCATATGGACAGTAGGACCTTAATAATTTTTACTCGGTTATTAATAATCGGTACATTTGAAAACGGTAAAATATAAAATAAATACTAAATGGAGTCTTTTGGACATGAAAATTTTATGAGACACTTATATAAACAGTAGATACATGTTCAAAAACTTATATGGATTTTGGTGACCATATATGGACTTATATAAATTTTATTCGGTTTATTGGTAAAATAACGATATTAATTATTAAAAATACCTCACATAATTTTTAATGGTTATTTAAAATTTTATACCCCTTAAAATAGCTTCTGGAATGTCATATAATTTTTATAATATTTTATTCGGACTCAAATAATTTTAAACCTATTTTATTCTATTTATCGATAAAATATCTATACAAAATAATAAAACATCATACATAAATTTTATAAGTTCAAATAGTCTAATAAACATATTATATGAGTTCTGGAAATTTGGTATAATTTTATAAAATAAATTATTAATTATTTACTAATTTATAAAATTAATAGAAAATGTTTAATTATTAAAAAATGTAATATTGTTAATTAAATTTGGGTAAAAATAGACCTATGTAAAAAAAATTTTAATTATATTAATAACCTACTGCCTCAAAGTATAAATTAAGTTTAAATTAGATGGTTTATAAATTTTACGGATTTAAGACACCATTTAAATAATGGTAAATACCCAAATTGTCGAAAATAGTTGTAAGATCGTTATAAATTTGCATAACCAATTATAATCTAATTGGACAACCTTAAATTCATTTTAAGTAAGGTATTATAATGACTTGATTAATTTGGGCCTTGTTGGAGAATCAGTATATACTTTATAAATCAATTATCTATTTTATTACCGGCAAAACTATTTTGTATTTAACAAAATAGTGTTTTATGAAATCTTCTGTCGTAATGATTTTATAGACTTATGAATCATATTCCAATTGTTTTGATTGAATTCCAAAAGCCTTTTAAGTTATATTTACTTTAAGAAGGATTGAAACGAAACATTTTAGTGGTTTCCTTAAAAGAAATCGTATTGAACTTTTATTATTTTTTAATACGATGCATTTCCATACATGCTAGTGATGCCCCAATATAATACAAAGGTTATGTTTAATGATATGTTTATGCTAAGCATGTTTTACCCATGTGGGAAATATTATGATTTGATTTTGCTAAGTCGCAAATAAAGTATGTTTTGCTGTGTGCAAATAAAAGATGTTTATCATATGGAAAAAGTTAATATTTTTGACTTTCAAATGCTATTAAAATTACAAGATATATATTATGAACAAAAAAATGTTTTAGCCTAAATGGCGGGTACATATGCCACAGCAAATATTGTGTGCATGATTAAACGCCTCACCAATGCTGCGCGCGTATTGTTCACAATGCTGCGCGCGTATTGTTCACAATACCATTGTGTTACACTTGCCGGACATGTCGCGGACGGTAGACCGACTACCAAACGAGTCACAAGATGACTTACAGAGTACCCATGTAAACTTATGTTATGAGTTTGAAATTGATTTGGATCTATAAAGATCTTATAATTTATGATGAAAAATGAGAATTTGAAATGACTATAGAGCCATTGAACTGGATTTGAATCATAATATGATTTATCAAATGAAAAAGCATATTTCAAAATAAATTTACGCAAAAAAAAAGATTCTAATAACTTGTTTGACAGACACCAGTGTGTTTATACTCAGCCATTTTGCTGATACTATGCTTTGTATGTTTTTCCAATGGTTTTGTTTTTAGAGTAAACCCCTATGGCACCTCGACGGAGAATGGATATGCGAGCGGAAGTTGAACCCGAGTTGGAGTATGACTCCCCTTTTGTTTAGATCTCTTTATTGTATTTGAGAGACTATTAGTTTAGATTTAGACTAATTTAAGGATGTAATTTGAACTTTGACTTATTTAGATTTGGTTGTAATTTTCCTATATTTTGGACAGTTAAGACTTTCGTTATATTGCTTTGGTTTGGTTCAAGTATTATACTTGAATATTGGTTTGACCTTTAAGTAACCCCTTAATTGTGTTGGCAAAAGTAAGCTTCCACTTGATTAATACTAAATTCCAGTTAGTGTTTGCCTTCATAATTCGAGGTGGTTACAGTTGGTATCAGAGCCAAGGCTTTGGAAGCTTGTCTAAAATATCAGAAAAATTAGAGAACGAGTTTAACTTAAAGAAGTTGAAGTTTGGAGTAACTAATGGAAGTAATTAGGAAATGAACTTAAAATTTAGGGATTATTGGTAAAGAAAGGATTTAAGTAGTAAGTCTATCTTAAATCAGATTATTATCTAAGTACCATTAGTAAACTAGAAGTCTTAAGGTTTCTTGTAAGCAAGTGATGATCTAATTATGTGGCTAAGTTGCCTAAGCATGATGGGAAATTAATTTGAGGAATCATCATTAAAAGTGTTAAAACTGCAAAACAAGTGATCCAATGGGATGGAAATTGATGAAGTTATTAAGTCATTAAATTAATAAAGTTAAGAAAGTGTGTTATGCAAGTGCATATCTATTTGTCTTAAAGGCATAATTATTAATTAGTTATTACCTTTTGGCAGGAACCTAGAGGAAATTAGGGAAGGAATGGATCCCCAAGCCCAATTGAATCTCCTAACCGAGCAACTCAGAGTCATCCAAGAGACCAACGCTCAATTAGTCCAGTTCATAGCCAACCAACATGCTAGTGTGGATGACGAGACTAAGTTTTACAAAAGGCTTGCTACCTACAGGCCTAAGACCTACAATGGTGTTACAGATCCAGTTGTCCTTGAAGATTGGGTCAATGAAACCGAGAAAATTCTTGAGGTGGTAAACTGCCTAGAAAATCTTAAGGTTAAACTTGCAGCATTCTATCTAGTGGGACCTGCAGAGCTTTGGTGGAGAGCCCTAAAAGGTGTCTCAGCTGCCTCCATATCTGCTGGTGGAGCAACACAACCCACCAGTTGGAGATGAGAAGATTTCTTGAAGAAACTAAGGGAGAGGTTCTACCCAGCAGCTCTACTGAGACAAAAAGAATCAGAATTTCTTTACCTGAGGCAGCATTCTCTTAGCGTTACCGAATATGCTAACAAGTTCTTAGAGTTGGCTCGATTTGCTCCAGATTATGTGCTTGATGAAAAGAAAAAGATGGATCGCTTCTACAATGGTCTCAACTTCAGCTACCAAAAGCTGATGGGTCAATATGAGTCTTTTCAAGCTATGTATGAACATGCTGTGGAGAAAGAAATGGTCTGTAAGAGAGAGGAAGATGTGAGGAAAAAGAGATCTGGAGGAGACCAGGGAGGTCAGAGCAAGAAGCCCAGAGCTAAGGTAAACTTTAAGGGGAATCAAAACCAAAACCTCAGAAATTTTCAAAACCAAAATCGCGTCAACAGCAATAGAAACCCACAAAACTCCAACCCACTAAAAAGTCAACTGTGTGATAGATGCAAGAAATGGCACTCTAAGGGAGTAAACTGTGAGGGTAAGGTT
Source organism: Amaranthus tricolor (assembly GCF_026212465.1). Classification (NCBI taxonomy): domain Eukaryota; kingdom Viridiplantae; phylum Streptophyta; class Magnoliopsida; order Caryophyllales; family Amaranthaceae; genus Amaranthus; species Amaranthus tricolor. Next base: position 19,073,329 of record NC_080049.1, read on the forward strand.
GTGTCTAAATTGTGGAAAACCAGGTCATTTGGCTCGAGATTGTTGGGGCAAGAACCGGGGAAACCCCAGGAATGGTGGAGCACGATACTCAGGAAATCAAGGGAACCAGCGTAACAATAACTCTCAGCTTCGCCTTGAATATAAAGGAGGCAATAAAGCCTCATCTTCTAGAGACCAAGCAACCAGCGCCCGGAAGGAGGAAAATTCTTTGCCATTACTACAGCGGAGGAGCCTAGCACCTTGATTCCTAAGACAGAAGGTAAAGTCATTTCCGGATTACTGTTATTGCTTGGTAAGTCTGCGCGTGTCTTATTTGATTCTGGGGCCGACAAGTCTTATGTTTTTAAGTCATTTGTGAGATCCTTGGATTGTTCTGTTAATGTATGCCCTATAATGCATAGAGTTGACTTACCTGATGGATCAACGGTATCATGTAATATAAAGTTGATTGATTGCCCATTAGTGATCCAGGGTAAGGAGTTCCATGTAGAACTGATTGTATTTGACTTAGGAGGGTTTGATATCATTCTAGGTATGGACTTGCTAGGTAAACACAGGGCAGTGATTGAGTGCTATGAGAGGAATGTAAAGGTTGGGAACAATCAAGGGGATCAAGTAGCTTTCAGTGATGGGATCATACCTAATATTGAGCCAGAGATGATTGAGAGGCTTACAACCTTTCCAAAGAGAGGTGGGGAAGCCCAGGTCTACCACATGAGCGAGTCAACATACAAGGAGGTCGACTTAACCCAGATCTTGATAGTGCGAGAATTTTCTGATGTATTCCCTGATGATCTGCCTGGGTTACCTCCAAAGAGAGAGATTGATTTTCACATTGACCTAGTTCCAGGGTCAAGCCCAATTTCAAAGGCACCATATAGAATGGCACCACTTGAGTTGGCTGAACTAAAAACCCAACTCAAGGAGTTACAAGATAAAGGGTTTATGAGACCAAGTGTATCACCATGGGGAGCTCCAGTGTTGTTTGTGAAGAAGAAAGATGGGTCTTTGAGACTATGCATTGACTACCGGGAGTTGAACAAAATCACCATCAAGAACAAGTACCCACTTCCCAGAATTGATGATTTATTTAACCAGTTGAAAGGAGCCGGAGTTTTCTCTAAAATTGACCTGAAATCTGGTTATCATCAGTTGAGGATAGCGGTGGAAGACATTCCTAAAACTGCTTTCTGCACTAGATATGGGCACTATGAGTTTAGAGTGATGCCCTTTTGGTTAACCAATGCCCCTGCAGCATTCATGGACCTGATTAATCGAACATTCCATGACTATCTTGATAAATTTGTAGTGGTTTTCATTGATGATATCTTGGTGTACTCTAAGACAGAGAAAGATCATGAGGAGCACTTAAGATTGGTATTAAAACGATTGAGGGAAAGAAGCTTTTATGGGAAGTTGAGCAAGAGTAAATTCTGGTTGGATCGAGTTGTCTTCCTAGGTCATGTAATCTCAAAAGATGGCTTAACAGTGGACCCCGAGAAGATAAGGACTATCATTGATTGGCCAGCACCGACTAGTGTAACTGAGGTAAGAAGCTTTATGGGTTTGGCAGGTCATTACCGAAGATATGTCGATGGGTTTTCCAGGATCGCACTACCGATAACCAGTTTGGTTCGAAAGAATACCAAGTTTGTGTGGTCACAAAAGTGCGAAGACGCTTTCCTAGAATTGAAGAAAAGGTTGACAACAGCTCCAGTGTGCTTATATTGCCCGAGGATGCGAAAGAGTTCACGGTATACAGTGACGCATCTTTAGAGGGCTTGGGTTGTGTACTCATGCAAGAGGGGAAAGTGATTGCCTATGCATCGAGACAATTGAGGCCAAATGAGAAGAACTATCCAGTACACGATTTAGAATTAGCCGGAGTCATATTTGCCTTAAAAATTTGGAAGCATTATCTCTACGACACTACTTGCAAGATCTACACCGATCACAAGAGTTTGACTTATCTGTTTACACAGAAGGAGCTTAACATGAGGCAAAGAAGGTGGCTAAAATTGATGAAAGATTATGACCTCACTTTGGAGTATCATCCCGGGAAGGCAAAACGTGTAGCAGATGCCTTAAGCCGAAAACCGAGAATGGTCATTAATGGACTAATTTCAGTACCCTACGAGATTTATGTGGAGATGAAGGAGCTAGAATTGATTGTGGTTAAGAAGGGATCATACAAAAGTGTTCTCAATGCTATGAGTACAACACCGAGTCTACATGAGGAGATCCGTGAGCTACAATAGTCTGATGACTTCTTGTCAGAGTTGAAGATTGGTATTGAAAAGGGTGCAGTTAAAGACTTCAGTATTGCTAAAGATGGGAGCATTCATCTAGAGGAAAGGTTATGCGTGCCCCGAGATCCTGAATTGATAGAGAAAATACTCAATGAGGCACATTCGACTATGTATTCTGTCGACCCAGGACGGGATAAGATGCTAGCAGATTTAAAACAATACTTTTGGTGGATGAATATGAAGAAGGATGTTGAGGATTTAATAGCTCGATGTCTAGTATGTCAGCAAGTCAAGATTGACCACCAGCGCACTCCGGGGAATTGCAACCACTTCCCGTGCCTAAGTGGAAGTGGGAATCAATGAGTATGGACTTTGTTGTTGGATTGCCCCGTTCGAGAAGAGGAAATGATTCTATTTGGGTGATTTTTGATCGACTCACTAAGACTGCCAGATTTATTCCTGCTAAAGTAACTTGGAAAGCAAAACAATTGGCCGATGCTTATGTGAAAGAAGTACTTAGACTACATGGTATACCGATGACAAAAATTTCAGATCGACATCCAAAATTTGTGGCTCGATTTTGGAATGAGCTACAAAGGGCATTCGGCACGACCCTTAATTACAAAACCGCTTTTCACCCAGCTACAGATGGGCAGACGGAGAGGACCATCCAGACTCTAGAGGATATGCTTCGAGCATGTGCCCTTGATTTTCAGTGTTCGTGGGAGGACATCTTACCATTGATAGAATTCTCCTACAACAATAGTTACCAGAGTAGTATTGGTATGGCTTCGTATGGGGCGTTGTATGGCCAAAGGTGTAGGACACCACTTTATTGGGATACCGGGAGGCCCGGCGTGCTCATTGGACCAGTGATGATCAGAGAGACTGATGAACAAGTCAGAATCATCAGAGATCGAATGAAGGCTGCCCGAGATCGACAGAAATCTTACGCAGACTGTAGGAGGAGGAAACTTGAGTTCCAAGTCGGTGAGAAGGTGTTCCTTAAAGTCTCGCCAACAAAGGGAATCAAGAGGTTCGGAATGCAAGGTAAGCTTGATCCTCGGTACATTAGACCCTATGAAATTTTGCGCAGAGTTGGGGAGGTAGCTTATGAGTAAGCATTACCCCCACAATTAGCTAAGGTTCACAATGTGTTCCATGTGTCGCAATTTTGCCGGTAAGTGTTTGACCCATCACATGTTCTCCAGTATGAGCCGATTCAACATGTTGAAAGCTTGCAGTATGAGGAGAAGCCCCTTGAGGATCCTAGGTCGAGAGGTTAGAAAACTCCGTAGCCGCACGATTCCACTTGTGAAAGAGCCATGGAGTGGACAGGATGCCGACAGTGCTACTTGGGAAAAAGAGAACGACATGTTAATTAGATACCCTTACTTATTTGAGTGATGTATTTATAACCATTAGTTTGAGTTAGTTTCGAGGACGAAACTCTTGTAAGAAGGGAAGACTGAAACAGTCATATTATTGGGAGATTTCATAAGTCGTTTTTAGCGCCTAATTATTCTTATATATTTGTTCGTTACTAATTATAATTTAATTAGTGATGGTAGTAATTTGAAAAAATCTCTACAATGATTAGAAACTTGTTAATTCGTAACGTGATTACGAATCGTAACAAGTAACGTAAACTTTGGAGGTAAAACTTAAAGTTGAGCAACTACCCATAACAGTTCGAAAAAATAATTTTATTATTACCCAAGCATATTATGTAACCATGATGGGAGTAAATTAAATATTTCACACATATACAAGTGATTCTTAAACATGAAGTACAAGTTACATAACTTGTTACATGTACAACAATTTTTTACCCAAACCTTAACTTATCTTAGATAAACCTTTCCTACACTATAATAGATCAAATGATGGACAAAAATCACCAAAAAAACAACCCCAACCAGCCATGCTAAAGCTGTCCTACTCCCCCTTATAGCCCTTTGTATACTTACATACACATGCTAAAAACTCTACCCAAGAACCCCTTTTGTTCTACCCAAAGCTTGTGCATCATTACAAGCATGCAAGAGGCAAATATTTGAAGCAAAAACACTCTATTTTCTGAATAATTATTCAGCCATAAACCCCAACACATTGCTCCCAAGTTCATCCATGAACAAACACTAGAATTCTTCAAACTTTCAATAACTAAAACACTTTCTTTTCTCATCAAATCTCCTTCAAAAACCCATCTAAAACTTCTAAAAATTTATGTTTATAAACTCAAATCTCCCATAAAAATAATCTTCATCTTAAGAGCTTTCCATAGACATCAAACTTGAAGAAATCCACCAAGTATAGAGTAAGTTATGTTCATTTCTTTATTCCACTATTTTTTGTTAAAACTTGTTCATGTAGGACATTTTTTTTACATGAATCTTTCAATAAACTAAGATCATTATAAAATGAGTATTTTATCTCTAAACTAAGAAAATTATCATTTATAAATCTATAAAAATAGGCCATAATAGAAAGTAAGAAGATGTATTTCTACAAACATATAAATTTTGTTACTTAAAGGATTCAAGTAAAATTATGGGACTTAACTAAGTATGTTGCTCAACATAATAAGTATACTCCAAATATATTAAAATCATCACAAGTATTAGTCTAACAACTCTAACTTGGAAAAATTAAGTGCATGTTAGAAATCCAAAATTATTATTGATTTTTGGATGAATGCAATATGTTTAGTTGAAGAGTTGGAGTTGAGACTTGAAGGGCAAGGACCCGAAGTTAGAACCGCTTCTAAGAATGCGTAGGAGCATACGGAATAATTATATAGGCTTGGAGTCGAGGTATGTCACATGGGGTGATTTTTAAAGGATTTAAGAACAAGTTGGGAAAGTTTGTGTATAAACTTTTTTTATTTAAAAAAAATAAAATTCCCAAAGAGAAGTTCTTAATCTTGAAAAATGATGTCAAAATGATAAATTTGAGTATGGAATAATTTATTACATGTATTATTATTGTGGGCATCATGCATGTTGATTTTATAAATTATTATATGTTTAAAGACATGTTTAACACTACTTTGTGAAAGTTATTGCGATGGAAATGATTATATGAATTTGAAAATATTTGAAATTCATTTTAAAAGAAATTTCCAGTAGCTATATGTTAAGAGAATTTCTTGAATACTTTTGTTGAGATTATTCGTTAAATTGATATTTTAATGGATTTTAAGGTGTTAAATACTCTTATTATAAAACATAGTATTAGATGAACTCTTCATCATCAAAAATAATTAATAAAAACATATTATAATGCCTCCAACAAGATTTGCCAGAATATATTTAGTTTGGAATTTTTTTTTATTTTTGAATAATCGTTAAATTGTTTAACGGTAAATTGTAAAATGGTAAAATATAAAATAATTACCAAACAAGGACATATGGACTTGAAATTTTTATCACATACTCATATGGACAGCAGGTAAAATTGGTAAACGTTTGGGAAGGTTTCATTGAAATTTAAGGACCTTAATAATTTTTACTCGGTTATTAATAATAGGTAATTTTGAAAACGGTAAAATATAAAATTAATACTAAGTGACGTCTTTTGGACATGAAAATTTTATGAGACACTTATATAAACAGTATACATGATCAAAAACTTATATGGATTTTCGTGACCATATATGGACTTAAATAAATTTTATTCGATTTATTGGTAAAATAACGATATTAATTATTAAAAATACCCCACATGATTTTTAATGGTTATTTAAAATTTTATACCCCTTAAAATAGCTTATGGAATATAATATAATTTTTATAATATTTTATTCAGACTCAAATAATTTTAAACCTATTTTATTCTATTTATCGATAAAATATCTATACAAAATAATAAAACATCATACATGAGTTTTATAAGTTCAAATAGCCTAATAAACATATTATATGACTTCTGGAACTTTGGTATAATTTTATAAAATAAATTATTAATTATTTACTAATTTATCAAAATAATAGAAAATGTTTATTTATTAAAAAATGTAATATTGTTAATTGAATTGGGGTAAAAATAGACCTATATAAAAAATTTTTGATTATATTAATAACCTATTGCCTCATAGTATAAATTAAGTTTAAATTAGATGGTTTATAAATTTAACGGATTTAAGAAACCATTTAAATGACGGTAAATACCCAAATTGTCGAAAATAGTTGTAAGATCGTTATAAATTTGCATAACCAATTATAATCTAATGGGACAATCTTAAATTCATTTTAAATAAGGTATTATAATGACTTGATTAATTTGGGCCTTGTTGGAGAATTAATATGTACTTTGTAAATCAATTATTGATTTTATTACCGGCAAAACTATCTTGTATTTAACAAAATAGTGTTTTATGAAATTTTCTGTCGTAATGATTTTATAGACTTATGAATCCTATTCCAATTGTTTTGAATGAATTCCAAAACCCTTTTAAGTTATATTTACTTTAAGAAGGATTGAAACGAAACATTTTAGTGGTTTCCTTAAAAGAAATCGTATTGAACTTTAATTACTTTTTATTAAGATGCATTTCCATACATGCTAGTGATGCCCCAATATAATACAAAGGTTATGTTTAATGATATGATTATGCTAAGCATGTTTTACCCATGTGGGAAATATTATGATTTGATTTTGCTAAGTCGCAAATAAAGTATGTTTTGCTGTTTGCAAATAAAGGATGTTTATCATATGGAAAAAGTTAATATTTTTGACTTTCAAATGCTATTCAAATTACAAGATATATATTATGAACATAAAAATGTTTTAGCCTAAATGGCGGGTACATATGCCACAGCAAATGTTGTGCGCATGATTAAACGGCTCACCAATGCTGAGCGCGTATTGTTCACAATACCATTGTGTTACACTTGCCAGACATGTCGCAGACGGTAGACCGACTACCAAACGAGTCACAGGATGACTCACAGAGTACACATGTAAAGTTATGATATGAGTTTGAAATTGATTTGGATCTATTGAGATCTTATGATATATGATGCAAAATGAGAATTTGAAATGACTATAGAGCCATTGAACTGGATTGGAATCATAATACGATTTATCAAATGAAAAAGCATATTTCAAAATGAATTTACGCAAAAAAAAAAAGATTCTAATAACTTGTTTGACAGACACCATTGTGTTTATACTCCGCCTTTTTGCTGATACTATGCTTTGTATGTTTTTCCAATGGTTTTGTTTTTAGAGTAAACCCCTATGGCACCTCGACGGAGAATGGATATGCGAGCGGAAGTTGAACCCGAGTTGGAGTATGACTCCCCTTTTGTTTAGATCTCTTTATTGTATTTGAGAGACTATTAGTTTAGATTTAGTCTAATTTAAAGATGTAATTTCAACTTTGGACTTATTTCGATTTGGTTGTAATTTTCCTATATTTTGGACAGTTAAGACTTCCGTTATATTGCTTTGGTTCGGTTCAAGTATTATACTTGAATATTGGTTGACCTTTAAGTAACCCCTTAATTGTGTTGGCAAAAGTAAGCTTCCACTTGATTAATACTAAATTCCAGTTAGTGTTTGCTTTTATAATCCGAGGCGGTTACAGGTATTATCACAATAAACAGGAACACATTCAAATTTAATACCAAAATCTCTTAGCTACTGTTTTATCCAAAGCATTTGGGAATAACAAGCTGTTGCAGCCACATATTCTACTTCAGCGGTGGATAATGCAACGATGTTTTGTTTCTTGGAACACCACGATACTAAACATGAGCCAAGAAATTGTACCATACCTGAAGTACTTTTTTTGTTTACAAGATCTCCTGCATAATCTGCATCACTAAAACCTTTCAAGTAGCAAACATCACTTTTAGGGTAAAATGGGGACAAGTCATCTATTCCCTTCAAGTATCTCAGAATTTTTTTCACTGCTATGTGATGTGATTCTTTAGGGTTTGACTGAAATCTAACACATAAACCAACACTAAAATAAATACCAGGTCTACTTGCAGTTAGATATAATAAAGAATCAATCATGCCTCGATACATAGTTTGATCAACTTCTATACCGTTTGAATCTTCATCTAATCTAACGTTTGTAGCCATAGGTGTGTGGTTAGTTTTAGCATTATTTAAACCATATTTCTTGAGAAGTTCTTTTATATATTTTTGTTGATGAATAAAGATTCCATTTGTTGTTTGTTTAATTTGCAAACCAAGGAAGAAATTTAGTTCTCCCATCATACTCATTTCAAATTTTGTGCTCATTAGATTAGCAAATTCTTTACAAAGCAATTCATTGGTAGCATCAAAAATAATATCATCAACATAAATTTGAACAACTAAAATATCAGAACCTCTATTCTTAAAGAATAAGGTTTTGCCAATTTTACCTCTTACAAAGTTATTTTCAATCAAGAACTTTGATAGTCTTTCATACCATTGCCTAGGAGCTTGTTTTAATCCATAAAGAGCTTTATCAAGTTTATAGACATGATCAAGACAAAAGGGATTTTCAAAACCAGGGGTTGTTCCACAAAGACTTCTTCATCAAGAAAACCATTCAAGAAAGCACATTTCACATCCATTTGATATAATTTAAAATTCATAAATGCAACAAAAGAAATTAAAATTCTGATAGCCTCTAACCTCGCTACCGGAGCAAATGTCTTGGTATAGTCAATTCCTTCTTGTTGATTGTACCTTTTAACCACGAGCCTTGCTTTGTTTCTTACAATAATCCCATGCTCATCTAATTTGTTCCGAAATACCCATTTTAATCCAATTACCTTTTTGTGTTTTGGTTTGGGTTCTAAGTGCCAAACTTTATTTCTTTCAAATTCATTTAGTTCATCTTGCATGGCCACAAATCATTCGGAATCTTTTAGAGCTTCTTCGTGATTTTTGGGTTCAAGTGTTAAAAGAAACGCAAAGTGCGCACAGAAATTTCTCATTTGGGATCTAGTTTGTGTTCCCTTATTCAAATCACTTACTATTAAATCAAGAGGATGACATTTTTGATATCTCCAAAATTTGGGCACAAATTCTTTTATGGGAACAGTTGTAGGCTCTGGGTTAGTATCTTGATTGTTATTCTGTTCAGCTACTTCTGGATCAACTTGCTCATTTGTGGAAACATCTGGATTAGGAACAGTCTACTGGTCCTGATGTACAGGTTGTTCCTGATCTTGATTAGACCTTTCTGTATTTTCTTGAATAGACTGTTCTCCTGCTGTCCCTTGATATTGCACTTTCCATCCATCTTCATCATCTTCCAAATTTGCAAGACCTATTTTAAAATCTTTTGTATTCTGTTCACTTGTCACAAAGTTAGTTTCATCAAAAATAATGTGAACGAATTCTTCTACGCACATTGTTCTTTTGTTGTAAACTCTGTAAGCTTTAATGTGAGATGAATGACCAAGAAATACTGCTTCATCACTTCTTTCATCAAACTTTCCTATATTTCATTTTCCATTAACATGAACAAAGCATTTACATCCAAACACACGAAAATAGGAAATATTTGGTTTTACACCTTTGAGCAATTCATAGGGTGTCATAGAAGTGATTGGTTTTATCAATACTCGATTTAAAATATAGCATGTAGTATTAACAGCTTTGGCCCAAAAATTTCTAGGTAGACCACTAGCAATTAACATGGTTCTAGCCATTTCCTCTAATGTTCTATTTTTTCTTTCTACCACACCATTTTGTTGTGGTGTTCTTGGTGCTGAAAAATTATAACCTTTGTTAAAGTTTTGCGAAAGTCGGTTTTGTTAAAGTTTCCTTTGGTTTGCGATTTTCCAGAATCCCTTGTCTTTCCCTTGCCCTTTTCATTTTTCCACATTGGGCAGTCCTTGATGAAGTGCTCGGTACTTCCATATTTGTGGCATTCAAGGTTGGATTTTGTTCTTCTTTCCTTGTTATTTCTTTGATTGGAATACCTGCTGTTTCTGAAGAACTTTTTGAATTTTCGTACCAGCATGGCGGCCTCCTCCTCATCGCATTTTGATTCTTCTTGTTCTGCTGCTGCCAGGGCTAGTCCCTTGTTTCTGGAACTGTCTGCTGTTCCCAGATGCAATTCGTGTGTCATTAGGGAACCTGCCAGCTTTTCCAGGTTAAATTTAGTGAAATCTTTAGACTCTTGGATGGCAGTAACCTTGGCTCTCCAGCGTTCATCTTGAGGGATGCTCCTTAGGATTTTTCTTACTTGCTCATCGGTGGGAATTAATCTTCCAAGTGAGACAAGTTCATTTGTGATGTTAGTGAACCTTGTGAACATCTCTTGGATGCTTTCTCTTGGTTTCATAACAAACCGTTCATACTTAGACATCAACAAGTCTATCTTGAAACGATTTACTTCACTTGCTCCTTCGTGGATAACTGCCAGCAAGTCCAAAATTTGTTTGGCAGTTTTGCACCCCATTATTCGATTATGTTCGTTTGGTCCAAGACCACAGTGAAGTAACTTGATGGCAAGAGAGTTTATTTCCATTTTCTGAAAATCTTCTTTTTCAAATTCGGTTATAGGTTTGGGAATGATTTCGTTATTAGAGTTTGTAGTAGTTACCTCAAAGTCTCCAATTTCGATGACTCTCCAAACTTGATAATTTTCCGCTTTGGTGAAGATCTCCATCCTATTCTTCCAATAAATGTAGTATTTTCCATCAAACATGGGTGGCCTTTGAGTAGAGTACCCTTCTTCCATTCGCTCGTTCATGATAGACATCTTTAGGAACACCAGGATTTTGCCCTCAGGGTTTCCTGATCAAATGGAACAGGGCTTTGATACCAATTGTAGACTGAACTAGAGATGGGAACGGCAACAAGAGGGGGGGTGAATTGTTGTTTTGATAAGTTTAAGAATTATAACCCTGTTTTTGCGGAATTAAATTAAAGAAATAAAACTTAAACTTAAAGCAAAATAATGAAAGAGACAACACGATTTTTACGTGGAAACCTTCTAGGCCTAAATAGAAGGAAAAAACCACGACCCCACGGGATTTCTAAACTATTCACTATGTTTAAGGAAACTTGTTACAATTACATTAAACACCTTGCTTCACTCGAAGCGCATCAAGTAGGCCAACTTATCTTTCTAATTGCTTCACTCAAAGCACCTCTCTCAGCTTCATTAAAAGCTAACACTTCTCTAGCTTCACTAGAAGCTATTTAATTCTCCCCTAGACTCACCCAAGTTTAGTTACAATTACTTTCTCAAAAACCCTTACACAAGGATAAAATTCTCTAAAAATAAAATCAATAAGTTGCACAAGAAAATATTGTAAGTTAATTGACAATTTTAGAACAAAATATTTCTTGTTGATTTTCCAAAAATAACATATGAAATTAAAAGCTCATACGTATGCATAAAAAGAGGAACAACCGAGTTCACCATTTATAGGATCAATTTTCCTAATAAAAAGGAGGTAACTAACCACTATTCCCTTATCCCAAATAAAAAGGAGAATAATATGGATCTTAAAATCTAAAGACAAACCTATGATTAATAGCTTAAAATAGGTATACACTTTGACAAAATCAAGTCCACGATTTACCTAATAATAACTGTTATACCCTTATACCAACAATAGGCAAAGCAATTATTGTTCCATTTTACTAATAATAACAGTAGTTCCCATATACTAAAATTAGTTGCGGTTCCCTTTTCCAATAATAAACACAGTTACCTTAAACTAATTTTAGACACGATTACACTTAGTTAATAATAGGGACGGTTACCTATTTACTAATATTAGGGACGATTACCTATTTACTGATATTATGGACGATTACCTAGTCAAGTGAGATCTTATATTTATTTTTTTTTCATAACAATATTTTTATGAATTAATTTACTTTAATGTTTTTAATAAATTAATATAAATTTATTTTTTTTATTATGAAGCTTAATTTTTTTGAATAATTGAATGATTTTTTGAATTTTTTTTAGAAAGAGTCAAAAATATTACGAATTTGACCTTATTTTAAAGATCTTGAAAAAATATTACCATACGTATAATTATTTTTTTAAAAAATATTTATTCATGAAATTATCCATTTATTAAATAAAATTAATTTTTAGCAAATAGGAATATAAAGTAGATAAGTAGCAATGAAATGAATTTGCATGTCAGTATAATTATGAAAATATAATTATTTTATAGTTGTTAAATAATCTTGAAAAATAATTTTGCAATATCAAAGTATTATTCTCTTTTATTTTTGAAATAATATTGGAAATAATATTGGAGAATAATTATGGTTTATAAATTTAGTCATATTTTGTTTTGCTACATCAAGAAGTTATTTTCATTTATCAAGGTATATACTTTTGAAATAATACTTACCAAATCTTTTTATGCACTAAGAAACATATGGAGCCATGGAGAAAGAAGAAGTAAGTGTAATGCTAGTCATGTGTTATCAGCAAAAAATACAAAGATTGAATTATTTAGAAATAATTAATAGTAAAAATTATTCTTAATAGATAGGCAATATGTGAGATTATTTAGCACAATTGCTAATAACAATAATTATTATTATTAGTACTATTATTATTGTTATAATAATAATAATAATAATAATAATAATAATAATAATAAATAAAAAACATTACTTAAAAAAATAATCAAAACCATTAGAAAGCAGCCAAGTGGACACACTAAAAAATTAACTCGTAGGTCTATAAATAAACAACCCATAAGAGCATCAAATTCACTCTCAACATCTCATCGGTGCCTCTAAAATAGAAAAATTGAGAGCTTTCCAGTTGTAGAATACCCTCATTTTTCTGGGATTTCCTTCCTTTTTTTCTCTGTTGTTGTTCTTTCCTTCAAATTATTCATTCTTTTATTGTAAACAAAATCAGATCCTAATTCTTTTAATCGACTCAATAGCAAAAATGTTTATTGAAAATTTTAAGGTTGAAAGCCCAAATGTTACCTACACTGATGATGAAATTCATTCAGTTTATGACTATCAAACAACCGAATTGGTTCACGAGAACCGTAAAGGTTGTGGGTATCAATGGATCGTCAAACCCAAAACTGTCAAATATGAGTTTAAAACTGACACCCAGGTCCCTAAACTTGGGTATCTTTCTTGTTTTTTTCCTTTTAATTTTTTCTCTTTTTTATAAAAAAATTGTTTAATTAAATGAATTTATGGTTTGTTTTTTCAGGGTGATGTTGGTAGGATGGGGTGGAAACAATGGATCTACCCTTACTGGCGGTGTCATTGCCAACCGCGAGTGAGTTTTCATTTCTTGCTCGTTTTGGTTATTATTTTAATTTTTCGTATGAGTTTCTTAAATGTGACATTCATATGTAAAATTTTCGGTATCTTGCATGTGATGTTGGGTTAGAGATTTGATTTTTGATGAATTTTGTTTGATTAAAGATTAATTTATGTGGATTTGGTAAAATTAGGAAATGGGTTTAAAATAATGGAGTTAAAATGGTACATGCAGGGGGATTTCATGGGCGACAAAGGACAAAGTCCAACAAGCCAACTATTTTGGATCCTTGACTCAGGCTTCCTCAATCCGTGTTGGTTCTTTCAATGGAGAAGAAATTTATGCTCCTTTCAAGAGCCTCATTCCCATGGTGTGCCTCTTCTCTACTCTTATACCTCTGTTCCATTATACTATCTGCATGTGACTTTTTAATTTTTACACAATCTAATGCATTATTTTGATCATTTATACGACGATTCAACCCAATTTCTTATATACATTAACCGCAACATAAAAAGAAAGTGGTGTCCTATAAAACAATATAGCAAAATTAAGAGAACAATTAAATACGACAAATGTAGCTAATTGAAGAGGACAACTGGTTAGGGTGTAAAAAACAATATAAAACGGAGGGAAGTATGCTTCCTCTATTCCTAAATTTTACTCCAACTTTTCTGATTTGGTATATAGTTTCCATTATTTTAGTTTTTGATTGTAAAAATGAATGAGGCAAATATTCCGAGTCAACTAAAATATTTGAAATAGAAGAGATTGTTTCTATGTAATTTAGAATGAGAGAATAATTGAAAATTGATAATTATTGTGGAAGATATCCTTAAAAAAAAAAAAAAAGTTTAGTAGTAGTGGGTTTCTGCTTCTTAATGAAGAATCTTTAATTGTGGCCACTTTGGTTGGTGGCTGTTCTTGGGGCATATGCTTGGATGGTCAACATTGACGAACAGAGTTTTGTTCCTTATGCCACCAAGTTGTACAACTAGACTACATTCAATTTATTGTACACCTCTATATTTGGATTAACTTGGCCTTTGCAATTGAAGTAATTAGTGGGTTTGTTAACGATCATGACTATGCATGTTTCTTGATACTACTATGGTTCTTTCATTTCTCCTGAAATTCACTTTTGATTGTAGAAAATCTGAAATGAATGGAAAAAGAAAATCCATGTGGACGACAGTTGGAAATATTCTATCGGTTTATGTACTCAATTTCAATATTTTAGGATTAAGGCTTTTGCAGCATTGGACCTTATTTTATTATAAATGGAACTTGTATATCCCTTCATGGTTTCATCATATAATGATATAAAACATTTATATGGTGAAAAGAACAAGCTTGTGTGTAACTTTGCAATTAGAAAAAACAATTTATCCTTTTGACTTTGATCGTTTCTTAGAGTAAATTGTACATTTAGTTAGTTGTATTGTTTGAAAGAAATGATTTTGTGTAAAATGAAATTGGTATGAATCAGGTGAATCCAGATGACATAGTGTTTGGAGGGTGGGATATAAGTGACATGAACTTGGCAGATGCAATGACCAGGGCTAAAGTGTTGGACATTGATTTGCAAAAGCAGCTGAGGCCCTACATGGAGCACATGATTCCCCTTCCTGGTATATATGACCCTGATTTTATTGCAGCTAATCAAGATTCTCGTGCCAATAACATCATTAAGGGCACTAAGAAGGAGCAAATTGAGCAAGTCATTAAGGACATGAGGTATATCTTTTGCTTTATTAATTACTTTCCTTTTTGTTTTTTAATAATAAAACTAAACTGTAGTTAATGAAGACATGATGGATCATCTTTGATCAATTAATTACTTGTATTTTTTTTAAGGCAAGTTAGTATTTTTAGGTGAAAATTCTATTTGATTATTGATACGCTAATCATGTATGCGTATTGCGTAGCACTCTTAACTTGGGTATGGAATTTTACATAATTCAAATCAGACATTTAGACAAAAATTTACCGGAGCTTATATTCATATAATTTTGTTGAGGATTAGTCGTAAATTGCTGCTGTGCAATTGTGCTATAGTACTTGTGATTATGGTGCAAATGTAAGTATTTAAGAAATAACATACGTGCTATTGAAAACGTGAGCTTTTTATATTTACAATTTGCTAATTAAACTGAAGGGAGTTTAAGGAGAAGAACAAAGTGGACAAGGTAGTGGTGCTCTGGACCGCAAACACAGAGCGCTATAGTGATGTAGTGGTGGGGCTGAATGACACAATGGAGAACCTGATGGCAGCTGTTGAGAGGAACGAGTCTGAAATTTCACCATCGACTTTGTATGCGATTGCTTGTGCCCTCGAAAACGTGCCTTTCATCAATGGTAGTCCTCAGAACACATTTGTTCCCGGACTCATTGAACTCGCCATTAAGCACAACAGTTTGATTGGAGGAGATGACTTCAAGAGTGGTCAGACTAAGATGAAATCCGTTCTTGTTGACTTCCTTGTTGGTGCCGGTATCAAGGTATCATTCCATTACTTGTGTCAAGATTATTTGAAGTTAAGTAAATGATTGATTCTAAAATATACTGATTTAATGCTAATGTATTGGCAGCCAACTTCCATAGTAAGCTACAATCATTTGGGAAACAATGACGGCATGAACCTTTCAGCACCTCAGACCTTCAGATCTAAAGAGATATCAAAGAGTAATGTGGTTGATGACATGGTTGCTAGCAATGGTATCTTGTATGAGCCTGGTGAACACCCTGATCACGTTGTCGTTATCAAGGTATACTTTCGCCGGAAAGTGATTGTGATTATTCTATGCTTTTTTGCTTGATAAAAACGACTAACTTATTGCTTTGTGTACGGCATTGTGTAAATGAAGTATGTTCCATATGTGGGAGACAGTAAGAGAGCCATGGATGAGTACACATCCGAGATATTCATGGGTGGCAAGAGCACAATTGTGTTGCATAACACCTGCGAGGATTCTTTATTGGCTGCTCCAATCATCCTCGACTTAGTCCTCCTCGCTGAGCTTAGCTCTCGTATCCAACTCAAGGCTGAGACAGAGGTAGTTAGTTTTCCCTATCCCTCAGTTTAATTAAATTGTAACTGTTGATGAACTAACTTGTGGTCAAAAATTTTTTAGGACAAGTTCCATTCTTTCCATCCAGTGGCAACTATTCTCAGCTACCTTACAAAAGCACCTCTGGTAAGTTCTCATCACTTTTGGTTTATTATTTTTTCGTTGACACATGACAGTTATAAGTATGTAAAGTGTCAAATTTCATTGCAGTAATGTGTAGTACTGTGTATTGGAGTGGAGTGATATGTGGTAAATAAAAAAGGCCCACATCTACTCTTTTCCGGAAAATCATCACATGTAACATTTGAGAATCAATGATGCTACTTTTAACTCATTGCAGGCGTCTTATTAGTAGTGTGTACGTTTTAGTACACTTGTCTTATTTTCCTATTTCGAAAATTGTTCGCCCACAAAATACGTTTAATTATTTTTTTATCCATCAACTTACAATTTCATAAAATTTGTATGAAAAGTAAATGAAACACTTGCCCATGAATATGATTGTGTTTATAACTTGGTAGCTGACCCACAACTTCTGTATTTTAACACTGACCCACCAATAAGAAGCTGGGTTGCTGGCCGGGTACTTGAATCGAGTGCGTTGGGGCTCATCCCCAAGTGATTGTTTTAGGTGTCATATAGGTAGTATGATGTCCCCCAAAACAGTATATTCATCTTTGTTTTGCAGTTGATCACATTAATCAAGTTGTAAACATAAAATTCTGTACTGAACATTGGGATTTCGTCAATGTAACAGGTTCCCCCAGGCACTCCAGTGGTGAATGCACTCTCAAAGCAGAGGGCAATGTTAGAGAACATAATGAGGGCATGTGTAGGATTGGCTCCCGAGAACAACATGATCCTCGAGTACAAGTAGAGCGTGTGTAGGCACCATAGCAGCAGCCGCAACAATTTAAAGGCTGTGAGTATAAAAGAGATGTTGATCTGAAAGCTTAGAAACAGTGCATGTGTAGTTGCGAGTTCGTTTGTGACTGGAATGGCAACCCATTAACCGACTTTTAGCTGTTGCCAATTTCATTTTCAATTCTTCATGTTTTCTTTATGTTTTTCAGGTTCATAAACTTTTGTTTTTCTGGTGTTTGTAATGTATATTTGTTGGTGTAATTATCAAATTTTCATCTATCCCTGAACCGTTTTTGTACCTTGTTGGCTTCTCCTGTCTTAAAGGTTTTAATTGAAAAGTGGAATTAAAACTGACATTATTATGGTTATATGAATTTAGAAGTGTGATCAAATATTTAGATTCATCTGTTCTTGAATTCGAGCCACCATACCAAGACCCGTCTTCTCGTCCTCCATTTTAAGGGTCATGTCAAAGTTGCGATGAAGTCCATTTCAGGTGCCACCCAGAATTTTGTGGTATTGATGAAGAGTTTGCTTACATGAGGATGAAGGGGACACTTCCAAACTCCTCCACATTGCAATTCTGAAAAGTTTGAAGCACCCATGTGAAAATGAATCTAAATTGGCAATGTGTGGGGTTCATGAAGCCCAATACGCTGTAGCCTGTAAGGACCATTAGAAGTAGCAGAGGGGCAATCCAGATGAAGTGCAATTACGTCTCCCTAACATTCAACGAACCATATTCGCTCTTAACATAGGGAGTCATTGCCATTCAGACTACTAATGGGGACACTAATGGGGACACTGCACATCCTTTTAACGTCTACACAAAAGAACATATCTTCAACCAGATTCTTCTTTTATAATCAACATGAATGAGTTCAGACACTGTCACACTCTATCATTGCTGTGGTCTGTGTTGTGCCATCGCCTCCTACCCCAAACAGACTTCGTTCTCGATCCTCCATCACACACTACAAGGCCGTTCTTGACCATAAGCATGGTAGGACTTTGTCTAGGGTCCAGAGTTAGAAAGGACCCTAAAATTTGAAAATGCTAGTTAATGAAGTAGACACTTATAAATTTGCAATTTATGAGTAGTTCTTT
>NC_080049.1:19095762-19110762 GCF_026212465.1 Amaranthus tricolor
TATATATATATATATATATATATATATATATATATATATATATATATATATATATATGTATGTATGTATATATATATATATATATATATATATATATATATATATATATATATATATATATATATATATATATATATATATATATATATACATACATACATATATATATATATATATATATATATATATATATATATATATATATATATATATATATATATATATATATATATATATATATATATATATATATATATATATATATATATATTTGAGAATTGGGAATATATTAATGAAAGGATAAACACTGTACCCAGGTCACACCATTCCCGCTGGCATAAAAAACCCTAATAGGGGGAAAAAGGCATATATATATATATATATATATATATATATATATATATATATATATATATATATATATATATATATATATATATATATATATATATATATATATATATATATATATATATACATATATAGAAAAATATAGATCGACAATAATTAATAATTAAAACCTGTTTACCTAGAAAGACAGCACGAATAGCTGCACACAAACCCTCATCCCGATCCGTTACGATTACATCCGGCATCTGGACTCTTCCGTAACTTTCCCTCAACCTCTCCAACACCCAAGAATAAGACACAGCCGCATCATCTCGCATCAAACAGAATGCAACCAAGAAGTTATGAGTTGGCCTCATTCCAATGATTTCGCAAAGGGGCCACTTTTGCTTATTCGTTTTGTACGTTGTGTCTGTCAACACAACATGGGGCCACGAACGTATCATTTGGATAAATGTTGGATTCGCAATCAATAATCTACTCAACTGCCCCTCACTATCCAAGTCTGTCCAGACTACGTAATTATGCTCCGTAGCCATATATAGACAATGTTGAAGAGGAGTCCTACCATCCATCTCTTCTCTCCTTATTGATTGTCTTACATTGTAAATTTGATTCATACTAGCCAAAAAACCAAGAAAATTCCTTCTAATTGAAGTCATTATATACGGTTGTTGCATGCCAGTTGCACTGAGATCACCTATGTGCTGCCTAATATCGACAGTCATCCTATTTACTCTTATTTGACCATCTCTGTACATGAAGAACGGGTGGTTATGTCTTCCTTTTCACCATGAAACACTCTAACCGTCCAAGGTCTTTCCCCTGATTTACCACTACTTCCTATAATCATAAATTTACACCCACAAGCCCTACTTTTGGAACCAGGTCGGGCTACATTGTCTAAGTTATGCAAATCACCCCTTATATTACCATAGCACAAACTCACTCTAGAACGTCCTTCCTTTTGTTTATATGAAGCACGTGTAAATTGAAAACCAATTGTTAGTGCTATCTCATCAGCCCAAGCATGTAAATCATCTACAGAATCAAATTCTCTATCGATAACAAATGTAACACCCCAGAATTTCCGACCCCTAAATGAAACTAAAACCACAAAGGACGGGAGGAAATTCGGGGGTGTTACAACAAATCTATCAAAATAATCTACATCATCCCCTAACTTTTCAAAGTCCTGCAAATAATAATTATAATAACATTATCGTAATATAATAATATATTAAAGTATATGAGTAAATAATATCATTTTACTTTAATATTTAATAAATAATAATAACTTCAAAAATACTTATAACAAATAAGAAGAATAATTTCAAACAAATTAATTAAACATTTAAATAAATTAATCCCTCCAATTCAAATTTATTTATGATAATAACATTATTTTAATATAATAATACATTGAAATAAAATAATATATTACAACATTTATGAAATAACAATAGCTTAAAAAATAATTTAATTAAACAAAATACATTTTATAATTCAAAATTAAAAAAAAAATTACCAGTCGCAGTTTTTGTGCGACTGGTATTATTATTATTATTATCATTATTATTATTTTTTTAAATTTTCGAATTTATAATATTCAACTATTACACTAAATACTATAATAACATTATCATAATATAATAAATTAAAATAAATTAATTTATTACAACATTTATTAAATAACAACAACTTAAAAAATAAATTAATTACACGAAAGAAATTTTATAAAGGCATTATTAAAGTTCGCCACCCTTTTCATTTTATCGCCACCCCCTAATGAAATTACGAGAATGAAATTACGAGTTTGCCCCTAGACTTTTAAAAATTACAAAATTACCATTGTACTTAAAACATGTTTAACAATTGTAAATCGCACTTAATAACACTATTATCACTTAATAACAATATTATCGGAACTCTATATATATTGAATTTTCAGAGACATTCTTGTAGTATATACGAATTCAAACACGGTACTATCTCTCTAAAACTCTTTAAAAAAACTACGTTCAGTTAAATAAGCTAGAACTCAACATTGAACAACAATGGCATATCAAAACGAGCATGATAACGATTTGGTAAGTAATTAATCGATTCAGAATTTTTTTTTTTTTTAAATTCCATGAAGGCCAGTCGTACTTTTTGTGCGACTGGTATGAACCAAATTTTTTTAAAAAAAATTTTTTTTTTAAATCTCGAATGAATTTATTTTGTTTATTAATTTATTTTTTTAGTAATTGGTATATAATAAATGTTGTAATACATTATATTACGATAATTTTTTTGTAAGTAGTATTTTTGAATTTAAATTCAAAAAAAAAGAAGAAAAAAAAATTATTAATACCAGTTGCACAAAAAGTGCGACTGGTATAATATTTAATTTTTTTTTTTGTGAACTTTGATTTTTTATTTTGTTTAGTTAAATTATTTTTTAAGTTATTGTTTTTTCATAAATGTTGTAATATATTGTGTAATTTTAATGTATTATTATATTATGATAATGTTATTATAAGAATTAAATTTAAATTGGAGGGATTAATTTATTTAAATGTTTAACTATTTTTTTGAAAATTTATTTCTTCTTATTTGTTATAAGTATTTTTGACGTTATTATTATTTATTAAATATTAATGTAAATGATTTTATTTATTCATATACTTTCATATATTATTATATTATGATAATGTTATTATAATTATTGTTTGTAGGACTTTGAAAACTTAGGGGATGATGTCGATTATTCTGATAGATTTGTTACCGATAGAGAATTTGATTCTGTAAATGATTTACATGCTTGGGCTGATGAGATAGCACTAACAATTGGTTTTCAATTTACACGTGCTTCATATAAACAAAAGGAAGGACGTTCTAGAATGAGTTTGTACTTAAGATGTCATCGGTATGGTTAGGGATGGCCACAGAGCGGGTTACTCAGAACCAAACCGGTCCCGAACCGCTTGGAACAGGAACCGAAATCGGAACCGTTCGCGACAGGTTCCGAACCGGCCCGAACCGCGGAACCGTGAAACCGCCGGAAAAAAAGTTGCCGGAACCGTGAAACCGCCAGAAAAAAACTGCATGAACCGGACCTAAGCACCACAGGTTGGAACCGGAACCGGGACCGGTCCGGGTGAACCGGCCTAGCGGTTCCATGGAACCGGAACCGTGAATCTAGCTGTTGAACTAGCTGTTTATAGCCGTTGGGGATTTTTCTATAAATACCCATCACTTTCAATCATATTCATTCACAACTCATCTCTTCTCTTACTCTCTCTACTTAATTACTTACGCAATTATTCTCTTACTTACATAATTAGTCTTTTAATTATTTCTTAATTTAGTTAATTACATAATTAGTCTTTTAATTATTTCTTAATTTAGTTAATTACATAATTAGTCTATTAATTATTTATTTATTTCTTAATTCTATTATTATTTCAATATTATCAATCATGTCTTCTTTTTTGAAAAAAGCCTCTAAAAAAGTTACTAAAGTGGTAAAATCACTAGGAGGTTCTAGCTCCAAAAGGAAGATCACTTCAACTCCGTCGGTATCAACAACACCTTCGATTAGTAATTATAATTATGAACCAAATTATCCAGAAGGGTACGACCAAGAATTACACAATTATGCAGAAGAAGTTGAAAGAGAAATACAAATTGATAAAGAAGAAGAAGAACAAGAAAAGGAACCAACAACCCCTATTGGGATACATAATTCTCGACAGTCATCAACAAGATCACATGAAGAACAACTACAACAACAAAAACAAAGACAAGCTCGTGGTAAACGAGTCAATTTCCAAACTATCGGTTAGTTTTATAATTGTATTCTCAAATTGATTAAATTTTAAATTATTATTTATTTATATATTGTGGTATTTGAGTATGTCTTTATATTTAAATTTAGATGAAGATGAACCAGTAAGACAACCTTTTCCGGCAATGCCACCTCCTAGTGGTAGAGCTGTTTCACATGTGTGGTCGTATTTTACAAAAGTATCAAACGACAATCCAGATGTTTTCTTGTGCACTTGTCAAATTTGTGAAAGTCAAGTAGTAAAGCCCTTACGGCCCGTTTGGTTGATGGTAATGAAGTAATGAGAATGAAATGTTGTAATGACAATAGTAATGAAGGAATAGATATGAGAATTGGTAATGAAGATTCTTTTGTTTGGTGTGCATGACTAAAGAATGGTAATGGAAGATAATATTCCATTGATTGCATTTGGTTATTAGTAATAAAAAAAGGTAATGACTCTTAGTTTCATTATTGTATATTTGTATCTAAAAGCATTATTGTATCTAAATTATTCTGTCTAATGATTCTTTTTTTAATAATAATATTTTTTTGGATAATTATATACATTACCTTTTTTTTCTTCATTATTTTTTTCTTCAGCTCGAAACAACATTACCTTATTTTATTACCACAGTAATACTTCATTACCATTACAGCCTAATACCAGGTTGTTTGATGGTAATAAAAATGGCCCTTTTTGGTAATTTCATTACCTTATTTTATTACCATCCATTACCATTGAAGGCATCCAAACAACCAAATTTTTTATTACTTAATTTTATTACCATTACCGCCCTCTAATACCATGTACCAAACGGGCAGTTAGTTCCATACAGTATCACCAGAGGTAAATACTTTTTAAGTTTTTTATAGATACATTATATAATTTATTTATTGTGTTTTGTGAATACGTGTTAGGTGGTGGTTCGGGATCTTTTAACAAACATTTGGCAAAGAAGCATGGAATCACAAAAGAAACTCATGCAGCAAGCGGCAGTGGGACCACAAGTGGAAGCCGACAGTGAGACATTCCCAGCACAGGTATGCCTTTTAAATATAATCGTAATGATATGATTGATGAATTTTCTAAGTATGTAATTTGTTATGAATTTCCATTTAACCATGGTGAAAGTAGGGCATACGAGCGTTACACTAGAAAAACTTTACAACCACAATATAGAGCAATCCCTAGGAGCACGCTTAAACGACGCACAATTAAATTATATGAAACAATGCGCTATGAATTAGTAGAAATGTTTAAATCTTTTAATGGTAGGCTTAGCATAACAACTGATATTTGGTCTGCTCCCCCGCATTTAGAATCTTATATGTGTATAACAGCACATTGGATAGATCATAATTGGATTATTCAAAAAAGTATAATTGCTTTTGAGGCAATGCTCGAAAGACATACGGGTGAAAACATAAAATACAGATTAGTAGAGATATGTAGAGAATAGAACTTATTAGATAAGATATTTTGTTGTTCTACCGATGATGCAACCGCTAACATTAAATGTATGGAACTTTTGTATAACGAACCTGCATTTAGTTTTATCCTTGGGGGTAGATTATTACACATATGTTGTTGTGCTCATATAGTAAACTTATCTTGCCAAGCAGGTTTAAAACAATTAAGTGATTTATTAGATCCAATTAGAGACATAGTGAAATGGCTTAGAATTGGACAGATAAAGAGACGATATAAGCAATTATGTGACCATTATCAACTAAAAAAAGTGTATTGGTCATTATATACTCCTACACATTGGGGTTCAACCAACGATTTATTAAGAAAAGCGATTGCTTATCGTCCAGTTATAACACAACTTTATAGTGAGTGTACAGATAACTATATAACTGATGACACATGGGAACTAGCTATAGGTGTACATAAAATATTAGAAGCTTATGACCACACAACTAAGATTTTTTCATATGTTTACGAACCAAACGTTCACTTAGTAATAAGTGAGTGTATTACTATTTTTTATCATCTTCTTAAACATACGCATGATGATACTAACCCATATTTAAAGCCGATTCTTACAGATATGATGGATAAGTGCAAGACATATTTTACCGATTTTCCTTTTATTTATGGAATTGCAACCATTTTAGACCCATGTTTTAAGACAGAAGTCCTTACTAAAGTAATTAGATTTTACTACCAATCATTAGATCGCCCGCCTAGTGATGTACATAATTATGTTGGAATTTGTAAAAAACTTTTAGCAGAACTTTATGATTACTATGCTAGTGTATATAACCCAAAACACGATACGTCTAGGCGTGCTAGCGTCTCGGCACGTCCCTCTTATTATAATTCCATAATAGCTAATATGATGAGCCAAAATGATAGTTTTGTAGGATCATCTTCTTTTTCACCCTCCACTGCATATTTAGAATTAGATAATTATCTTAAACATCACTTTGAAATTGACCAAGGTAGCCATAATATTTTAGAGTGCTGGAAAGAAAAATCTATAAAATTTCCCATATTATCGAGAATTGCAAAGGATATCCTTGCAATTCCTGCTTCTACGATTGAGTCGGAGTCTGCTTTTAGTGCAGGTAGAAGAGTTTTAGACGAAAAGAGATCTCGTCTTGCTCCACATAGTATTCAAATATGTGATTGCAAGAAAGATTGGGATCAAGCGAAGATTCGAACACAAGGACTAAGGAATGATGATGATCAAGGCGATGATGATGATCCATGGATGATGATGGATACATCTGCATCATCGTCAGGAGCAGAGTCAGCGGAAGCATCTAACCAACCAGATGATGATGACGAAGACGAATAGGATCCATCGGACAACGATAAATAACCATTCAACAACTACAAATAAAAGGTATGACAAAGAACTACGTCGGCTTTGATTCCTTCGGGATACGTAGGCAACTTAGTATTCCTTTGGGTACTAGGTTCAAGTCCATTTTCTCTCTCTTTTTTTATTAATCATCTTTATCGACATTATTGTTGATTCATTTCTTATTAATTTATTTTTTTCATTCATTTTAGTAAATATTTTAATAACGATAACAACTTGACAAGCAATAAATTTCGCTTATAATCAAGTAATCATCAAAGGTATGTCCACAATAGTATAGTATTTTTATATTATATAAATATTTATAGGAAAAATAAAAATGGAACCGATGGTCCGACCCGCCCGTCCCGCGAGTTGGAACCGCGGGAACCGCCTCATGAACCACCAAGGAACCGTTTGAAACCGCCCGGAACCGAAACCGTTTGAAACCGCCCGGAACCGAAACCGTTCGCGACAGGTTCCAAATGGAACCGGAACCAGAACGGAACCGCCCCAACCCGAACTATGGCCATGCCTAATATAAGGGGTGATTTGCATAACTTAGACAATGCTGCCCGACCTGGTTCCCAAAGTAGGGCTTGTGGATGTAAATTTATGATTATAGGAAATAGTCGTAAACCAGGGGAAATACCTTGGATGGTTAGAGTGTACTACCCGTTCTTTATGTACAGAGATGGTCAAATAAGAGTCAATAGGATGACTGTCGATATTAGGCAGCACATACGACATCTCAATGCAACTGGCATGCAACCAGCATTTATAATGACTTCAATTAGAACGAATTTTCCTGTTTTTTTGCTAGTATGAATCAAATTTACAATGTAAGACAATCAATAAGGAGAGAAGAGATGGATGGTAGTACTCCTCTTCAACACTGTCTATATATGGCCATGGAGCATAATTATTTATTCTGAACAGACTTGGATAGTGAGGGGCAGTTGAGTAGATTATTGATTGCGAATCCAACATCTATCCAGATGATACGTTCGTGGCCCTATGTTGTGTTAATAGACACAACGTACTAAACGAACAAGCAAAAGTGGCTCCTATGCGAAATCATTGGAATGATGCCCACCAATCATAACTTTTTGGTTGCGTTCTGTTTGATGCGAGATGAGGCGGTTTTGTCTTATTCTTGGGTGTTGGAGAGGTTGACGGATATTTATGGTAGAGTCCAGACGCCCGACGTAACCGTAACGGATCGAGATGAGGGTTTGTCTGCAGCTATTCGTGCTGTCTTTCCAGGTAAACAGGTTTTTATTATTAATTATTGTCGACCTATGTATATATGAGTCAATTAAATTTAAATTTATGTTTAATGCAGATGTACGACATTTATTATGCGTATGGCATATAGGCAATGACGTGGAGAACATGATTGATAAATTGTGCGGCGGGAAGAAAAATCAATAGGGGAAAATATTCAGACAAATAAAATGGAACCCCTTAGTTAATAGTGTGACGATCCTTGAATTTGAAAACAGATGGGAAGGGATTGTGTCTACTTGGTCAATTAGGAATAGGAGGGTCGTGCGATACTTGGCTGGAACATGGATTCCTCACAAAGAAAAAGTTGCGCGTGCGTGGACGAATGATTGTTTGCACTTGGGTAACCAGACTACCAGTAGAGTTGAAAGCCAACACTCTTCCTTCAAGTACTACTTGGGTAGCGGTAATAGCTCATTTGATATGCTATTTAAAAGGGCACACGCACAAATAACGAATCAACAGTCAATGATAAGACAAGCTCTGAAAGAATCTAAGAATTCCATTTCAAGGACGTCGCGGCTAAATTTTCTCAGACCGTTGTATCGTCATGTTTCCATATTTGCCTTGGAACAATTGATGATGGAGCACAATCGGATATTGAACTTGGGTAGTTGTCTTTTTTGAAAAATGTGGTTGTGTCATTCCGAAAACCCACGGATTACCATGCGCGTGTTACTGTTACTTGTCAATCAGGTCTCATGGTGCTTTGTACTTGGACGATATACATCTTTGGAAAACGTTAAAGTACTTAGAGCCAGAAGAAGATGCCAACGAAGTAGTACGGCACGCAAACGCCGATGATAAAAAGTACTTTCAATATTTGGTTGACGAAGTTTTAAAAGCCGACCCCACAGTTGTACGGCGTGTGGCTCAAGTACTTGAACATGAACTATACCCTGATGGAGCACATATACCTGAGTCACAAGCAAGTCCGCCAAGGAAGGGAAGACCAATGACAAGCAGAACCCTAAGGAGAAACAAAAGTGCGTTTGAGTACAACAGATCGTCATTAAGGGGTCGCGGATCCAGATCTTCATCACGCGAGAGATCTAGTGGTAGATCTAGCAGCCGGTCGCATCAATCGTCAATTGGAATTAACTTCAGTTTCAAGTTAGCCGGAAGACTGGGAAGTACTCTTAAATCCATGTCTGCAACAGTGTCAGACAACCAGCAATAGTCTTGCACCCAGTCCTTGTCGCCATACCCAAGTGGCGATACATGTGAGCAAGCGTCAATGCACCCCAAGCAATGTCACCCTGATCAACGGTGACAGTAACAACAAGGTGAGGGCGCATCCCGACTCTAGTCTTATCCACGAGCAGCGTGAAACCCACTATAGCCATGTAGTACGCAGTAGCCTGAGTCTTCATAGACTGAGAACGGTGGCATAGCTGCAACAGTGCACCAACGTTAATGCTGCCGCTGGTGAAGTGCCCCTTCCCACGGAGCTCCGACAATGGCTCCCCAAACAGGCCGGCCAGGCCAAGCTGCCATTCACGATCAGATGGTTCAACGGGAAGTGAACCGTCAAGGCCAATTCTTAAGATGTGTTGCACGTCGTGCAACATTATGGTCATCTCCCCCCACGGCATGTGGAAGGTGTTGGTATCAGGATGCACCTTTCCACAAATGTCGTAATGAGAGCACTATCAATGTGCTGGTGCATTATATAGGGGAAACGACCAAGAGGAGTGCCAGGTAACACCCCGTACAGTTCATCAGACATGTCCTGAAGTCTGATGATTGCATCCAACGTCCTCTTCCTACGACGACATTCCAAAATCGGAGGGGTGCGTTCCGATCCCTCAAATATAAGCTTTGCTACGTGCCCACCGTAGCTGGGTATTAAAGTGGTGTCAACAGGGCCCCCGGGCTTAGGTGATGTGATCAACCAGTCCACGTCCGCGGACTGGTTCCGCCTCCTGCCCCGTGGAGCCACATCCTCAACCTGGCTGACTCCTGCATGATCAGAAGAGTCAGCCGCGCTATAACCTCTAATCCTAAACTGACCGGCATGCCCTCTAACGAGCGTCCAATCAACAGGATGACAAGCAGACTCATCTTGACCGACAGCCTCTTCCCGGCTAACATAATCGTCGTAATCAGTATCATCGTATGAAAAAACTTCGTATGAAATTTCGTATGCGACTGGATTTTTATTTTTATTTTTATTTTTTTTAAATTTCGTATGAAAAAATTTGTTTTTTTTTTAAAATTATGACTGAAAATTTAATTATTTAGTTTTTATTTATTTATTTTTATTTTCGAATGAATTTATTTTGTTTAATCAATTTATTAAATTTTAGTTGTTAAAATATTAATGAATATAGGTACAGGTACAGTCGCACTTTTTGTGCGACTAGTTTGAATTTTTTTTTTTAAATTTAAATTCGAAAATACCACTTACAAAAAAATTATCATAGTATAATGTATTACAACATTTATTGAATAACAATTACTAAAAAAATAAATTAATTTCACAAAACAAATTTATTCGAAATTTAAAACAAAAAAAAAGTTAAATGTTCATACCAGTCGCACAAAAAGTGCGACTGTACCTAGGTATGAACATTTAAAATTTTTTTTTTAAAAAAAATTCGAATGAATTTGTTTACAAATTACCTCGAGTTCTTGTTAACGACTTCGATTTCAAAGCTTTAGCACCGATTAATTTTATGTGAAAATTTAGAGTTTTTGGAAGTGATAGGAGAGTTATCGCGTGAATTTGAAGTGTTTTATAGAGGTTTTAAGTGCAGTGGGAATTTCGTAATTTTTTAAATTTCACGGGCAAATTCGTAATTTCATTATTGGGGTGGCGATAAAAATGAAAATGGTGACGAACTTTAAGAATTGGGATTCTATAATTCGAAATTCAAATAAATAAAAAAAATTATTTGAACCAGTCGCACTTTTTGTGCGACTGGCCTTTCTGGAAATTTTTTTTTTTAATAAAACTTTCGAAACGATTAATTACTTACCAAATCGTTATCATGTTCGTTTTGGTATGCTATTTTTGTTCGATGTAGAATTCTAGCTTATTTAACTTAACGTATTGTTTTTAGAGAGTTTTTAGAGAGATAGTACTGTGTTTGAATTCGTATATACTACAAGAACGTATCTGAAAATTCTATATATATAAAGTTTCAATAATATTGTTATTAAGTGATAATAGTGTTATTAAGTGCGATTTACATTTGTTAAACATGTTTTAAGTGCAGTGGCAATTTTATAATTTTTAAACTCGTAATTTCGTTAAAAAGTGGCGATAAAATGTAATGGGTGTCGATAAATAATACTCCCTCCTATTCACCTTAGGAGTCCCATTTGACTTTTTACGGATTTTAAGGAGAGTCAAAAGTGAGACTCTAAGGGTAGGAAAGAGAGTGGTATTATGGGTTTTTAATGTAAGGGAAGAAAATTAGTATGGGTAATGAAGGGTATAATTGAAAGTATGATAAAGCTACTGAGGGCATAAAAGTCAAAAACCCATACCAAAAATAAAAATAGGAAAATTAGGATGACTTGATCATAAAAAAAAATGGGACACATAAGCTGAATAGGAGGGACTAATACTCTTTTCTTTTCCCACGTCCTGAGGATGATGAATCTCTTTCATCCATCATTGTTCTGCATTATTATTTTACTTTATAACCACACGAGAATGATCCAGAATGATCTCCTCCACATGTATGCATTTCTGTAACTTTGTGTACTTAAATTACTCCGTGCTAAAGCAAGTAGTGGCCATACCTTTCTTTTTTAATTTTTTTTGTTTTTTTCTTTTCAAATTGCAAATTTTTGTATTAAATTATGAGGTGAACATATTATGGACAGAAATACTTAGTGTTTTTTTGATACATACATAATGAATTTTGAGTTTTTAGGCTTATTTAAATTGAATTATGAGGCGACTTTGCCATTGTTTAGAAATTTAAAATTTTAAAGATGTTTGCTTAAATTAGTTGCTATATTTATTAATTATTTGTTCAGGTGTTTGGATGAGTTTTGGATATAATTTTCGGATTAGAACAATGTTGATTTTTGAGTGTATGTAAATAGTTCGTCAATCTCATTTTAATTTTTATACAGGGGGTATTTTTAATTTGCTCTACATGCACACATAGTTTAAAATATGTATTAAT
This sequence comes from Amaranthus tricolor, assembly GCF_026212465.1. Lineage (NCBI taxonomy): Eukaryota > Viridiplantae > Streptophyta > Magnoliopsida > Caryophyllales > Amaranthaceae > Amaranthus > Amaranthus tricolor. Next base: position 19,108,170 of record NC_080049.1, read on the forward strand.
TGACATTTTTTACTATTTCATTGCTTACATAAGCAAAAAAAGAAAAAGAATGAGAATTTTTTATATTTGCTCAGCACAATTTAATGATATCAACTTCATATAATATTTAATCATGCAGAATTAAAATAAAGTCAAAATAATACATAAGATAAAGTGAAAACATAAGTTTAGCAACAATTTAGACGCTAAGAGAAGGAGCTTACCTGGCAAGAATCCAACTTAAGTTCGTTGCTCCTTAATAAATAGTGCATGCTTCTACTAGATTAAGACCTAATATAATTTTAAAAGGAGGAAGTGTATTAGTTGTTTCAAAATTTAATATGCAAAACACTTCAAATTAAAATGATGCAATAGAAGTATATATTTATGGTTTATAAATTATAATATTTAGTTTATTTTATTATACAACTCTAATATATTAGCTCAAACATTTTAAATTCTTTGAAACGGACTTGTATTTATCTATTTGTCATCATCATAACCAGTGTATTCCGTTCATAGAAAACTATAATCAGAGTTTGACAAAAGAAGAATGACGATAATTCAAACCCATAAAGGAATATGCGGCTAAAAAATCCCTTAGCTTAAGAAATATCCTTTTAAGAGATATTCCGGTAAGCATTATTACCATTTACTTATTTGTCTTCTTTAAAATTAATTAAGATGTTATTTTCCAATATTTCAGTACATGTACTAACTGTTTTAATTATTTCATATAATTTAACATTACTACATAAAAAGTATATATTGTTTTCGTATAGAAATATGACAGCAAATCAGATTACCAATCTAAAGAATATTCTGAAAAAAAGAACAAACTGAAAAGAAAAACTAAGTACATTGATTATTTGAAATAATTACGCCAATCGTTAAGCACTCTAACAGAGACAATTTTTTCATAATATAAATAGCACCAAAGAAAATTAATGAGAATAAAATTTAATTATGACAAGCAATTATTTCAATTGGGACGGACCTAGAACAATATTAAATGATATCGATAACGTTAATGCAAGTGCCAAAACCCATGACTTGGACTAATATCCTTATGCTTCTTTGTTGGTTTACCCTCACTCCTCTTTGTCGCTAAATAGCTATAGTACGCAGTCAAAATGTGAAAAGGGGTGTTGTGAACAAAAAAAATTCAAAGGTCAGATTATTTAAAAATAATCAATAGTAGGAATTATTCACGGCAAATTGGCAATAAGTTGAATTATTCAGGATAATTTTTTCTAATTTTTAAATAATGTTTTTACGACTACTTAAAAAATGTCTGACTAAAATAAAAATAAAAGTTAAATGTGATGAAAATTGAAGAAGAATAAAATTCATTGTTCAAAATAGAAATATAATAATGTGATGAGAATTGAAGAAGAATAAAATTCATTGTTCAAAATAGAAATATAATAAAATTCATTCTTCAAACAAAAGTTTCTTTAGTTTAAAGTGACATCTAGAGAGTTCTTCTCTTTGCTACTTTAATAGTTTTCAATTTAATTTGTAACTTAATTAAATGGGAATATATTTATGTACCTTTATGATTCTATCATTCAATAATTACAAAAACGTGTGACAAATTTATTTATAGGCTTATTGCAATTTTTAATTGTAGTATTGTTCATGATTTGTACATGCGAACACCGCAATAATTGAAAGTAATTTACTATTAAGCTTATCTTTTTTAAAGATATTGATAATTATATGATGGCATGTTGGTCCCTCCCTTCCTCCAACTTCTAGCAATTTCTTATTAGCAAATAGTTTTTGTTTTGAACTTTTTGCACTTTTTAAAGTGGTCTCAATTTTCCTGCCATTTTTAGATGCGTTTTGTTATAACTAATTCTTATTTTACCTAATATTTAATTTTAATACGAAGTAACATCAATTCTATGTAATTTGACTAATTAGAAAGTGGAAGAAAGCAGTGGCGGAGGCAAAAGATCACGCATTTGAAGCCTTTTATCAAAAGCTTGATACCAAAGAGGAGGAGAAGTATATTTTTAAATTGGCAAAAGTAAGATCTAAGCAGAAGAAGGACTTAGGGACAGTGAAGTTCATTAAGGATGAAGGTCGACAAGTACTCCTTACTCCTTAGGCAAGAGGATATCAAAATGAGATGGTATCAATATTTTTCCCAACTGCTCAATAAGCCTAGGGGTCTCAAGGATGAAATTCGACAAACTTCAGACAACCAAAGAATACAGGATCATGGGTCGATTATTGATATTACCACGACGAAAATAGGAGAAGCTCTCAGAAAAATTGGGGGGATTAAAGGCAGTTGGACCTGATAACATTTGATTAAGGTGTGGAGGGGTTTAGGAGAGGACGTAATTCATTGGCTTACTAACCTCTTTACTGTCATCTTGAGATCCAATAAGATGCCAGAAGAATAGAGGGTTAGCACACTTATCCCACTATTTAAAAACAAGGGTGATGCACAAGTATGCGGGAACTATAGAGAGATCAAACTTCTAAACCACACTATGAAACTCTGGGAAAAAGTGATTGAGAAAAGAATTAGATGAGAGATGGTAATTAGAGAGAACCGATTCGGATTCATGCAGGGAAGATCAACCACCGAGGTAATTCA
>NC_080049.1:19115762-19128262 GCF_026212465.1 Amaranthus tricolor
GAATGCTTAAGAAAAATGAAATTCGAAGAAAAGCACCTGCAACCCCTTGATAAACCTTTGATTGGGTTTGGAGGAAACCAGGTCATTCCAATGGGAACAATCATACTCCCTGTGCGAATAGGGGAAAGAAGCGGAAACAGAACAATGCCCGTGCGATTCACAATGGTAGATCTGACGTTCCCCTACAACGCCATCATGGGACTCCCACTCATCAACAAGATCAAAGCGGCAATCTTCCCTTACCAACTCTTGTTACAGTTTGAGCAGGACGACGGACAAGTGGGCATCCTCAAGGGAGACCAGGTAATGGCCCGCCAATGCCTCATAAACACCATGAAACGAGAAACTTTCGTCATCCCTTCTAAAAGAGGAAGGGGAGAAAAGTCTCCTTCCGCCATGAGTATAGATGGACAATAGCCCTCATTCATCAGTCTCAATTTCAACTAAAAGCAGCGTTAGTCGAATTAGACAATAGCTCTCATTCATCAGTTACAATCGTTTGTTCATGACAATTTCAATTTCAATATAAAAAAAGTTTCAACATTTTATTCATCATCCAACATTAAGTTCTAACGTTTCCAATTATTCAGTGTTATATTCTACTTTCTCATAATTATCTAGTCTTCAAAATGAAGAGTTGTCGGACGTACTCGACATCCGTTCACACAGCCTTAAGTTATCAAGTATCCGACGCCTACTAAACTTCCTTATTGCAAATCCTGTTAAAATCAGTGTTTTTCATAGACTCGGAAGAAATCAGTGGCATCTGTAAAGTCGGATCCCAAAATAGGTCTTAAAAGCTAAGAACCTTGGGATAAATCCAAGTATGAAAGGATTGCTCATAATTCGTCCGACTTATAGACGTGACTGGTCAGTTGCCGCATTATCCATACTAGCTGTGGAATGTGTTGAGGTAACGTCATCCTCGTTAACGTTGCACTTTATCACAATTCATTCAAGCAGCTGATCTAAGTCGCGACCAACATGGTAGGCACCAATACGCCCAATCCGTGAAGTCGACAAATCGGACCCCTTATATTTGCTAACGAAAGCGTTCACCACACATCCGCGGAAGTATTCTATTTTCCACGAAGTGCCCGAAAATTGCAAAAAGTAGTTGAGGCTTCTGAATTAAATCTTTAAAACTTGCGGAAGATATCACGAAGGAGCCACGGTGGCTATAGAACTTCGAGAATATTGGTTGTGTCTTCAGAGTCTATAAGTCGGACTCTATATATGACCAACTTTCTTGCAATTTTTCTAAGTTATGAAAATTCCAAAAATTTTCCAAGTTATCAGGCTTCCTCATGAAGCCGGAGGGTCGATAAGTCGGACCCTAATTTAGACCCTAAAAGGTAAAAACGTTGGGAAAAATTTAAGTATGAGGATTGTTCATTCTACCATCTGAATTATAGATGTGGCGGATCTTTTGCCGCGTCACTCGTGATAGCCGCGGAATAAAAATGAAGCCGCGTCATCCTCCTCAGCGTTACAAACCCCTACATGATCAACTTCCAATTTTTCAAAGTTCCAATAAATCCGTGCTCATTGTGGAAAGATTTTTTTATTGTCCGTATGGGTGAAGACGCGGACCCTTACATTCATTCCGCAGCATAAAAAATATGAGGCTCGTCAAGAAGAGAAATTTTTCAAAGTATTTGCTCATTTCGCGTCATAGAAGAATAAGGGGCTTGTTAAGACGAAGAGAAATTGCGAGTATTTTTATCGTTCCGCGATGTCGATAAGTCGGACACCCAAAAGTGTGAAAATATTGATAATTTCTCTAAGTTATCAAATTTCCTATCGACGCCGTAGAATCGATAAGTCGGACCCTAAATTACACTCCAAGGGAAATATAAAAAATTCTAAGTCTAGAGATTACCCATTCTACCGTCCGACTTATAAATCTTGCGAATCCTTATTCCGCGTCATCCAAGATAGCCGCGGAATACAACAAGGCCGCGTCATCCTCCTTAGCGTCATATGAGCAACTTCCAATCTTTCGAAGCATTCTTATCGATCCGCGATATAGATAAGTCGGACCCCCAGGTGCTCCCTACCATTTTTGAAATATTCTAAGTATGGAAGGATTTTCATATTGAATGTATAGTTGAAGACGCGGACTATCAGTTCGCGTCATGATTAAATCGAAGACGCGAAAATATTCTGAGCGAAAGTCCAAGCCGCGTCGTCAGTTGCTCACGTGATTTATTACTCTGCTTTGAGACATATTTATGCCGCGGCATATTACCCTCCTAAGACTCCACGACATATAAATAGCGAGAAGGAAGATTTAACAATAAAGTTGGTATCTTGTCTGTGGGGTCGACAAGTCGGACCCTCCTTGGTGGTAGTTTCGCCCAAAAATATTTTAAGTCTTAGAGTTTCTGCAGCCTTAAATATAATATAATCCGAAACGGAAGGGAGGAAACCGTCATATTGTCCGCAAGATAGACAAGTCGGACCCCCTTTGGTAAGCAAATTCCAAAAAAAATTCTAAGTCATGGGATAGCCGCAAAATTAAAGTAGCACAAACTAGGCTGGCAGCATCATTTTAATAATAAATCCGTGCGGATCATTAAATAATAGCAAGGTTGTCTCAGTTGGTTTGAAGTGTTGCATACTATCCCAGAGGTCGCAAGATCAAACCTTCCTATTTGCATTTTTGCTGCTAGCTGAGGGTACTCCGCGGCATGACATAATCCGCGGCTTGGGTTATTCTATTCGCTTTCCCCTTGGATTTATAAAATAATATAAAAATATAAAAATATAAAAAATAATAATAATAATAATAATAATAAATAAAATTGGTGTGATCCGCATAGTAGACAAGTCGGACCCCCATTGGGGGCTATCTTGTCCCAAAAAATTCTAAGTATTGGAGCTTCCGCGGCATTAAAGTATCATAGGCTGGGCTAGAGATGTCGAAATATAAAGAGCACGCGTGAATTGATATTTGTTGGTGATGCTGTCTCAGTTGGTTTTGAGTGCTGAATGTTGTACTCGAGGTCGCAGGATCAAGCCTCCTCAACTACATTTTTTGCTGTTGAATAATATAGAGGGATGGGGCTACTCTGTGGCCTGCTTCAAAGCCGCGGCTCATTTAGCCTTATTCGTTTCTCTTGAACTCGAAGCGTTTCGCACGATCACTTTGAAAAGGTCATAACTTTTTCGTTACTACTCGGAATTCGACGTGTGAACAGTCGATTCGAAGCTTGCTAGCCCAATTTTCAGAATCCGCCTAAAGATCTGCCAAATTGTGGATATATTCATCTTCTTAAGGGTTCAAACTCTCTCTACTATCATATCCCTTCATTAATGCCAAGGTGTTTTGGTAGATGCTTACCGTTTCCACATGAAGAAAGATATTTCGAGTCGTTGGGGCTCCCTCTTCATATCATCCTTCATGCGTGGGGCTAAATGTCATGGTATCATTTATTTAATTTATTTATTTATTTAATTTATTAATGTCATATTACCTAAATACCCTTTGACCTTTTGTGTTGACTTCGACTTTCGGTCAATGGGCTTTTTTCTGAATTTCCCATCTTCCTTGAATGGCCCATGGGCTAGTTACCTCCAAATACCCTAACTTCCCCCTGGTAAGTAACTTCCGAATGACCTAACTTCCAATAAGCAACTGCCCACCATTCTCCATTCACTATCATGACTCTATACTCTGTGCTAATAACTACCCACTACTGTCCATGATCCTCCAACTTCTTCTCAGAAATAACCTCCTTCCTCACCACTATAAATAGAGGCCAACATCAGAAAGGAAAGGACCATCTGAGAACAGCCCTTCCAAAGTCCTCACGACCCTTTAGCCTACCAAAAATATTAATAACTTTCGCCCCCATACTCTTATTCTTGCATTTTCCATCTCGTCTTTTATTCATTAATCTCCGATTTATGTTCTAACTTGAGCGTCGGAGGGGTTTTCCGGAAGATCACCCCCGGACAAGGCTAACATGTTTAGGGCTGAACACAGTTTGGTCTAAACCGTAAACCAAACCGGACCAAACCGTAATTTAAGTATTTGGTCTGGTCTACGGTCTGAATTGTCTGGTCCTATTTTTTTTTTTTTTAAACGGTTTACTGTCCGGTCCCGGTTTTTATTTTTGTAGACCAAACCGGACCAATAAACCGTAATAAACTCTAATATTAGGGATTAGATTTAGGGCTATCCTGTTGTATTCCTTATTTCCTGTTTCCTCGAGACCTCGACCTGCTGCCGTAAATTACGAAAAGGCAAAGCTGCTTCCTTCTCCCATTCTCCTCTCTTCCTCGCCGCCTGCCCAGGTCTGACTGTCTGAGTCTCTGAAGTCGACAGTCGCCTCGCCTCGCCTCGCTTCCTTCAACTCTTCAAGCTTCAACCCATCGACAGTCGACAGACGCCAGACGCCAATCGACAAACGACCTCCTTCAAAGACGCCTCTGCTTGAATCTTGAGTCTTTATATATTGGGTAAAAGTAAATTACAGGAAGGAAGTATCCGACCAAGTCCCACATTATTTCTAGGGTTTGCGATATCGTAATTTTTTTCCCCCAATTCGATTTCATCTGTTTTCTTCGAATTCCTCTTAACTATAGAACAATCTTTGACGATGAGTACAACACAATTCGCAATGGTATTTACTCTATATATGTCACTTTTATTAATTTGATTTGATGCACGGATTGTTTGTTATTTTTCAAAATCATTACTTGATTTATTGATGCTAATTTTGGTGGAATAAGTTGTCATTAGCGCATATATTTATTGAGATGTTTCATCTGCTATTGTTTTTGATTATTGCTGAATTAATAAGGTACCAATTGTGAAACAATTTCATCTCCTTAAGGCTAAAGATTTGAAATTGAGGATGTTACTACTTGCTAGTCATGATATTGTGCGTTGTTTGCAATTTGGTTGGTAATTATTTTTTTCCTGCTCTTCTGTTCTCCATAAACTGTTTGCATAATTTGCCAAATTGTGGTTATGACTTCTGTTGTTTTCCAGCTACTTGATCTTCTGATTTTTTTTTTTTTTACTTTTTTCTTAAATTTAGGATTATTCAAGAATTACTTGTTAGTCACTCAGGGTCTGTTTAGGTCACAAGAAACACTTTCAAAACCGTAGACCAGACCAGACCAGACCGTTCTAGAACGGTCTGGTCTGATCCGGTCTGGTCTGTTGACTGGTCTGGTCTGGTCTGAAAAATTTCCAGACCGGAATTTCTGGTCTGGTCTGATTTTTCTGTCAAACCAGACCAGACCGGACCGTGTTCAGCCCTAAACATGTTGTGTTGCAGGAATTCGATTCGTTTCCTTCCACGAATCGCCATTCCTGATAACGCTTCCGCTCATGGTATTCTAAGTGTTTTCCACTTCCTCGTTTTATTACCGAAACACTTGTCAAGATAGGTCAAGGCCTTCACAATGACTTCAACTTTGACCTTGGCCTTAATCCGTCTTGACTAGCCTTGAACATGGAAATGACAATAACAATCTAATTGCTGTTTTTATTTTTTTCTTGGAAAATTTAAATTAAAAAATATTTTACCTTTTCCCCCTCAAATAATAGAAACCCACATTTTGATTAATAAATACAAATCCACCTCTATAATAAATATGGTTTGTATAGGTACACACAAACGTCATATTATTGCACAACGCATCTACATTGATGAAGGATCATGAGAACCGATATTAACATGTAAAGTAATTAAAAAGTACTTTAGATGAATAAATAAAATTAAAGTAAGTTTTTTATATTTTAGTCAAATTGTGGTATTTTAATTATCGACTGGAGTAATAGTAGGATTTTTAATTTTTAATTTACCTGCAAATAATAGTGGTATTTTTGTGTTTTTTCCTGCAAATAAAGATACATTAAATACTCAAATACATACACTATCAATTATTACTTTTGTAGTCTTTCTCAGCTTTTAAACCTTTAGCAAATCAGTACAGACATCATTCCAATGTAAGTAACTTATTACGCGAGCCGAAGTGGGCCCACTTCAAGTTAGGGGCAAATTGTTAATATACTAGCAAATTATTTATTATATAAAATTTAGTTAAAATTATGAAAATTATAAAATTATATAGACTAAAATAAATTTGAGTATTAGCAAAAATTATATTTAATAATATCCCAGTTGAAAAAAAAAATTAAGTGTTTTTTACTCTATATATTTGCCTTATAAGTCTTTTAAAAAAATACTGTTTAAATTAAGATAGCAAAATATAAGCACAAATACTAAAAAGATAATAAATGTGAAATTATGAAAAATAAATATTGATGACATTACAGTGTTAAGTAAATTTATCAGTCTACTAAAAAAATAATAGTTTAAATTGGGGTTTGATCCATTAATCTTAAATTACAAATATGTTATCCCAACCATTGATCTATAGAAATTTTTGTTACAATTATTCAATCTTTAAATTATACTTCCTCTGTTCTGTATTTCTTGCTACAATTGCATGAGCACACATATTTAAAAAAATGATTGACCTACAATGTAGCTGATTGTTTACTTTATAGAGTATAGTATTTTAAAATTATTAATTGAAAAAGAAAAAGGAAAAATAGATTGTTAGGAATAGATAAAGATTAAATAATGGTAGGTATAAAAGTTAAAGAGGTATAGAGTAGGATAAAAATAGGGGTAGGTAGAACTTTAAATGATTGTTTTATTACTAAAAACAGAAATGTAGCAAGTAATATGAAATTGCCAAAAATAGAAAATGTAGCGGGTATTATGGAACGGAGGAAGTATAATATATTAGTAAAGGGACCAAAGCCAAAATTATAAAATATCGCATTTTCAGCAAGGGGGTCGGGCCTTCGCCAACTCGTTGTGGCTTCGCCTATGATCATATTTGAATCAAATGTACCATTTTATTTGATACCAATTTCAAGAAAAGGATCACTTCAAAAAAAAATTTAAGAAAAGGAAAGTGGGACAACATGAAAAAAAAGTGATAAGGCAAAATATGTAAAGGAAAAAATTGTCATTTAATGACAATTATGTAAATAGTTATTCTATAAAGGTATAAGTAAGAAGAAAATGTTACCTAAAACGGAAATGAAACTGTAACTATAAATATGCCAAAACTGAAAATTAGATATTAATATCCCTAATATTTTATAATTTTTTAGTTTTGGGTCATAATGGACAAAATTAAAATGACTCGTTAAATTAAGTGCTCTTTTTATTTTTGTGAAGCTGCACACTATTATTGGTGAATGTATTAAGTAACCAAGGCTAGCATGTTGAAGAAGAGGAGCCTTGGGATTAGTAAAAATTATTGAAGGCAACCATGGGTGAGTTAATTATTTGTTAGAAACTGGAGGTTGAAGAAGATAAGTAGGTAGAAGAAGAGGAACCTTTAGGAAGGTGTTATGTTGTTTTGGGCCTGTTACCTATTGTTTTGGACTATTGCTTGTTAGTTTTTTTACTTTATTTTTTTTTTAAATTTGTTTATGGTCAATTGTTGTGGAGTGCCAACGATTTAAACTAGGAAATTGTTGAAAAATACCTAGAAAAACAATACTTTTGTAAAAAACTACCTAGAATATTTTTTTGTCAAAAAATACCTATGAAATTTTTTTGTTTGTGAAATAGTACCCACTAACGGATTTCTAAAATTGCGGTTACATTTTCAAAATTTTTTTTTACAAAAATAGACAAAAAAAGGAAAAAGGGGAAAATACGTGGGTAAACTAATGTGGGTTGGACTTATCAAACTGAAGCAAATTTCTCCCAAATCAATTAGGGAAAGCATTCTCAAAAACCAGACTTAGGGTTTCGAAACCCACCTTGCTCCAAGATGCTATAATTCGTTCTTCCTATTATTCCATTAATCTTCTTTCTTCAGGTAAGTTTTAATTTGTTTCAAACTTTTGATTTACTTTATTTAAGTTGGATCATGAAGAGTATTAATGTTAGAATATGTCATGAGGGGTTTTTTGTTACTAAAGAACAAAGTACAATGTATGAAGGGGGTGGGATAAAATTAGTGACCAATGTTGATGAAATTGCTTACTTTGATATTGTCGATTGGATTAAAAATGATTGTGGATGTCAAGATGTTGGTAGAATATTTTTTAGAAAGACTAATTGTAGTTTATTCAATGGTAGGAAGGAGATAATTGATGATTGTGAAATCACTAATTTCTTGAAGTCTCCTGAAAAAGATGGATGGTATAATTTTATGTAGTACATGGAGGGACCGACTTGGGGGAGAAAGAATTGGTTAATGTTGATGTGGACAATGTCTTAAAAAGTGGAGTTTGTAGGACTAATGGACCACATAAGAAGGATAAGAGGCCAAAATTGAAGTTGATTTCTTCCAAAAAAAAAAATGTTTAGCTGAGAAACAAGGAGCTTTAAGGATTGAGTCTAATGCTGAAGAAAAATGATAATGATGTTGATAGTGATAATGATGTCGAGCTAAGTGATGGAGATTATGAAGATGGTAATGTTGATGATCTTTTTGTTGAGAACATTGATATTAGATTGGAAGAAGGAGCTCCAAGGAATGAGTCTTATGTTCTAGATGTATTGAATCGAGAGCATGCGGATGAGGAAGCTAGGAACAATTACCAGGATACTGATGATGAATTGGTTGAGTCTAATGTTGAATTAAATAGCTTGGATGGATCCGATGACGAGAAGGAAAAGCATTATCCAGTATTCAACCCAGATGTTGACTTTAAGGGTAAGGTAAACCTTTCTTTAGGCTTAAAATGTCCTTCTAATAATGTGTTTAGAAAGGCTTTAAGGCATCATGCTATTAAAAATGGATGCAATTACTATTATTTGCACAATGGTGGTAAAAGGGTGAGTGTTTATTGCTTTAGAAAGTGTGGTTGTAAAAAAGTGAAAGAAAAGTTTAAAAAATGCTTTCTTACACAAAAAACTATATGTATATTTAAGATTTATGCTGTGAAATTGAGGGAAGAGGAGACTTTTCATATTAAAACTTACAGATCTAAGAATACTTGTGGACACCAACATGAAAACAACAATGTTAGCGCTTTGTATTTGGCTGAGAAGTATTTAGAAGATTGGAGAGAAAATTCGGGTTGGGATTTAAATACTTTCATAAAAAGAGTAAATAGGGAGTGTGGATGTGAAGTGAAATATCACAAGTGCTATAGCGCAAAAAGAATTGCCATGAGCATGATTTATAGGGATGCAAATGAGGAGTATAGTAGGGTTTGGGATTATGCTGAAGTAATAAGAAAGTTTAATCTAGGTAGTACAGCAATAGTGAGGTATATTGGGATAGAATCTTCCCCTCCATTATTTCAAAGAATGTATATATGTTTAAAAGATTTAAGGAAGGTTCTGTAGCTGGGTGTCGATGCATCATTGGGGTTGATGGACGACATTTAAGAGGGCCATATCCTAGAATATTGTTGACTACAGTAGCTAAGGATGGGAATAACAACATATTTCGCATAGCGTGGGCTATGGTTGAAACAGAGAGTGCAGATACTTAGACGTGGTTCTTAACATTTCTAGTTGACAACATTAACTTAGTGACAGACAAAGATAGTGAAATTACATTCATGAGTGACAGACAAAAGGTATCACCTTTCCTTTAAACATATAAAACTAGATATATATTATCATGGAAATTACTAAAAAGTGTTTATGTGCAGGGTTTGATAGATGCATTGAAAAATGTTGTCCCACAATCAGAAGTTAGATTTTGTTGTAGACATATATGGGCAAACTATAAAAAGCAATTCTCCGGAGAGCTATTTAGGCATTTATTTTATAAGGCAGCCCGAGCTACAACTAATGTCAGTTAGTAATACTTGTGTTATTTTGTTGTACTCATATAGTGATATATTTATTTGGTGTGCAGTATCATTTCCAACAACATATGACTGCAATTAAAGAAATATCAATAGAGGTGTACGAGTACTTAGTTGCCATTCCTAGTTTCCACTGGTCTAGACATGCATTTTCAACAAAGAGTAAGTCTGGAATGTTACTCAATAATCGTTGTGAATCCTTTAACATTGTGTTGAGAGAGGCTAGGGGAAAGCCTATCATTTCATTAATGGAATGGATTAGAAGATATGTCATGCAAAGGTGTGCAGCAAAAAGGGAAGGCCTGAGTAGGTTTGATGGAGTTGTGATGCCTTTTGTAGTTAAATGATTCAGAACTTGAGTAGGAATGTCATGGGTTTAAGGGTGATACCGGTTGATGTGTATAAATTTGAAGTGGATGAAGATGATGAAACATACGTGGTTAACCTACAAACTATGAAATGCAATTGCTACAAGTGGAATTTATTAGAAATACCATGTACACAAGCAATGGCTTGTATCTCGAGAAGGAAATTAGATTTTGTTCCTTATGTCAATGAAGCATATTATGTAAGTACGCATGTTAAAACATATTCTCCAATATTTCATGGTATGCCTGGGCATAAACAATGGTCATCAAGTACAGTAGCTAGGCCTCTTCCTACACCTTTTAGAAATATGCCAGGGAGGCCGTCAAAGAAGAAAAGAAAGCCAGAAGCTGATGAGGGTAGGGATGGTAAAAAGAAAAAGGAAATTTTGGTTAGTAGGGGAAAGAAGAATAAATGTGCAAATTGTGGTAACTTCGGGCATTACAAGAAAACTTGTAAGAATCCACCTAAGCCTACTACAAGCGCACCGAATGCCAAGGTAGGTAGACTAAGTAAAAGGTCTGACAGGAATCAATCTAGGCTTTCTCTCATTTCCAGTCAACAATCAAGCATTTCCAATCAACTTTGCGATTAACTTAGAAGTTTGTATTACGTTATTTTGTATGAACAATATGGTATTTTGTATTAAGTTAGAAGTTTCTTTGAACATTGTATTAATTTATTTTGTATGAACAATGTGGTATTATGTTAGAAGTTTTTATGAACATTGTATTAAGTTATTTTGAATAAACAATATGGTATTTTGTATTAAGTTAGAAGTTTCTATGAACTTTATGTTACATAATTTTGTATGAACAATATGGTATTTTCATTACAATTCAACTAAGTACCTAGACTTTCTTTAACAAATCTTTTATTACATTTTTTTTCCTTTAATTACACTAGATTCATAACAATACAACTAGTAAAAAAACCAATTATAATTCCATAGGCTAAATGCTTTATCCTTCATCCCAACCTTCCAAAACTCAAACTAGATTTTATCTCTATTTTCAACTTTTTTTTTATCTTCTCAAGTTTTTCATTGAGCCTTTTAATCTCATTCTCTAAAACAAATACCTTAGAACTCATAATCTTTGTTTCCATAATAAATTTATCTTATTCATCAATAAGCTTCAACGCATCCTCCTTTTGCCAATCAACCACATTTTCATCAATCCATTTAAATTTTTTGCATCCCCTCCATTTACTATTTGGGTCATAATTTTTACATGCAATGAATCTTCTTTCTGGATTTTTCCTTGTCCATGAAACCCTCTTTGCACCTGGAACATTATAAAAACATAAATCTCATTCCAATTATCTGTAGATGAAGACCCCATATGCAATTTTCGACCTCATCTATAGATGAACACCACTGACATAGACTGTAAATGAACACCACGAATTTTTGACCTTCAAATGAATTTTGGACCTGAGGAAGATGAATTTTTTAAGAACCAAATTGCTGTTTGTGTTAGATTCAGAACATGAAACCCTAACTCTTGAATAGTGATTTGGGGAAGGTGAGTTGGGGTTTCTGAAAATGTCATTTGGGGAAGGTGAGTTTACATATTAAAATCCACGTGCTTTCCCTTGCTTTTCTAATGTTTTTTTTTTTTTTTGTTTAAATTTTGAAAATGTAATGGCAGTTTTAGAAATCCGTTAGTAGGTACCGTTTCACAAAAAAAAAAAAATTGTAGGTATTTTTTGACAAAAAAAAAATGTTTTAGGAAGTTTTTTCACGAAAGTGTTGTTTTTCTAGGTATTTTTAAATAATTTTTCCTTTAAACTATTAGCTTTGCCTAATTTCTCCCTTGTTATTTCCTAAATTCTATTCCTCACGTTTACAATGCATCATTTTAATTCTTAGCATCCTTAATTATATTATATTTAATAAAAAAATAGTAAAAATTTAAAAACTTATCATTGAGACGAATCAAATAAGATCTCATTCAACTATATTTTAATGTATAAAGTAGGAATAAAATATAATTTAGGTTCGGGTGATAACTAATACTCACGTAGAAAAGAGAAGATGACAAAGGGAGTACAAAATTTGGCAAAATTATACATTGTTTCTTTATTGTTTTTGTCATTTAATAGCATATAATTTTTTTATAGTTACTAATTTTACAGTATGATGATTTGGGAGTTTTTGTATCAAATGAATAAAATGATTGATTCTCGTTTTTGTGCCTCTCCTTCTTTCATTTTATTATTTGACTTACTTCGTTTAACATAAAATTTGTAATTGTATCTTGAACTAAAAAATTTTTAATCATAACATCTTTAAGCTTACGGATCAATACTC
>NC_080049.1:19133262-19135762 GCF_026212465.1 Amaranthus tricolor
GATACAACTCCCATCTCAAGCATAATTTGTGGTAAGAGACTTCGAAGCATACACCGCTTGAAGTGTCTCCAACAAAACATCGGGGTCGGTTTCCTTCAAGTAATTGTAATTTTATTTGGGTGCAATGGCAAGTCTAATGGTGCTCACCGCCTTCTTCTTCATGGCCACCCTCATTCCCTCATTCATTCGCTCGGTTCTCTCAAGTGCATCATCAATCCGTCGTTGCACCAACAAGTCTTCAACGGTGCTTCTCCACACCAAAAATTTCATTCTTTCATCAAACAATGGAATTTGATACTTTGCACCATCACCCATCTTGTTTCTTTTCCAAAATCCAAACTTTCAATCGCAAAAACAACCCCATAATCTCACCTAAAGCTCTGATACCTATTGTTGTGAATGAGCTATGACACTTGGTGAAGAACAATCACAAAAAAATGCACAAATAAACACCAAAAATTATACCACAACAATAATGAAAACAAAACACAAGATTTATGAGTTAATATGGATACCTCCCCTCAAACAAAGATTACTTTCATTAATATACTCAACAATACATCAATGACAAGCATCACAATTTTTAAGAACACTCTCTCAAAGAAAATATTAAACCTTTAATATCATTCTCACATAAATAACCTAATAAAAGGAATAAAGAACTCTCTTGGCTAAACCCTAGTTGGTTCTACGTATTAGGCTCTCCATAATGATTCTAATGATGTTTTAAGACCCTTATATAGCCTAAGAAATATTGAAAACCCTAAGACCAAAGGGTTTAAAGCCCAAGCAAAACCGCAACAAAAATAAAACTCATTAGAATGTGGTCTTGAACCTTGCTTGGTCGAGCAAGGCCGCTCGACCCGGTCAAGCGAGTGCTTCAACAGCTTCTGCCTTTGTGTTGAGTTGTTGTTCGGCTCGTGCGATGCTTCCCTCGAGCCATTCCTTGATCAAGGTACTCCATGACTTGCCCAAAGCACTCCAAATCACCTACAGTAATCACTTCATCAAGTGATCCAAAGTGTACCTTTTCATACTCCATTGCACACTCACCATCATTCTCAATTGTGAAAGCCATTGAGTGTGCAATAAGATATCAAAGCCATCTCCATCATCTTGAGAGGTTGCTCTTACTCTAACAACAGAAAACATAGTATCAAAGTCTACAATGTTCAGGCCAAATCACATAATTTTGACCATTTTAGTGGTCGCAATTTTAGGTTAAGTGGTGGGAATTTCTGAGTTGGCCTGAATGCAGTTGTAACACCCCTGAATTTCCAGCCCCTTAAACGGAACCCGAAATCGTGAAAGAAGAGAGGAAATTCGGGTGTTACATAAAAGAAAAGGGAGAATAATTAGAATAACGCTAAAGATTAATTAAAAAGGTGAGAAAGTGGAAATTTCAGCAGCATCTTTGCTGAAAACTGAGGATGTAACAAGCATATATAAATGGATAACATAACTAAAATAATCTAAGGCCTTTAATGTCTTCAAGAATACGTCACGACGGAAAGAATCATCGTCGGCTTCTCAAATCATCAACTCTAACGAGGATCGTGGTTCCAGTGTTAACGCATCGATCTGACGGATACTAAAGGAGTATTCTCACTACTGTACATCCAAAAACTACGCAGCGAAACCATGGATCATACAAGGAGTCACATGGCTCCATACAAAAGAAATTGTACAATCCCAAAAGAAAACTTTACAAGTAATATAGAAGCTACAAGCATTAGACAATTTGTACACAATTGTTATGACCGTACTCCGCTCTTTCCCCCAATGCAAAGCAAAAGAAGCTCCTATACCTGTCATATCAAGCTATGATCCTCCTGTTGCTCAACATAATGACCATAGTTAGATGTGTCATAGCAAGAACATCATAGAGAGTCATGAGCAAACAACAACAAACACATACACGTCCGTAATTAATGAACTTATAACAATTGAAGTCATTGAACAAAACTATATACAACGATATAGTATGGCAATAACGAGTCTACTCATCTGTCTAAACACCTCTATTTACTCATAATTTCTCTTTCAAACTACTAATCTCTCGAGTATATTCAAAGGTAGTGGATCCTTTCTCTATTCATGGCATAGTGACACGGCCAAGGGCGTTCTCGGCCATCCGGCGCCCATCGCAAAGTATGAGCTTATACCCCCTCCAGCTGACCCTCTCGGGTCCTACGTTCAGGAAAAACTAACACACTGGGGTACTAAACTGGGTGAAGAGTCCACCATATTGGGGTTTGCAAGGCCCGCATGGTAACACCTCGATCAAGGGGCGGTATCGGCCATCCGACGCCCAGTGACCCAAGCATGCTCATACCCCCCTTACAGTGGTCCCGTCGAACCTCACCTAGGTGACTACTGAATCAACCGAACATAATCCAGTTGAGTCACGCCAACTAATCATAAATTAAGGCTCAATAAGTAGGAAATCACTTCGATACCACGCACAACCATGGTGCATTCTCTACTATTTAGAAATCTA